>NW_027526335.1:100735147-100815147 GCF_048455015.1 Haemaphysalis longicornis | reverse complement strand
ACAAAACACGTGTTCAGTGTCCTCTCGTACACAGCAAAAGGGACGCAGTCAGCTAGTTTTGTCACCAGTCAGATTTTGTAAAGAAAGTTTTTGGTATAGGCTACTTTGAGGCGCGGTCGATGTAAACCTTCAGTTGGTCCGAATAAACCGTGTGGTATACGAAACGTACACTGCGGGTCGGCAGCGTAACGTTGGCGTACTGCACATCCGGATTCCGCCAGTCCTGCAATGGACCATTTTCCAGTAGCGCTCTGCGCATGCGCTACTCTCGCTCCCAACGACCGATCCGCCATTATTGGGGGGCAAAATGTAAACAAAACGACCCCATATTGGATTAGCCAGTTGTGAACGCCGAGCTAGCTAAGTGCTGCTCTGTTTAGGAGTCCTGAAAGCAGCAGACCGGTAGGCGCTACGGCTGCCACCGAAACATGCCTCCCCCACCAAATCCATACGTTGCGCCTGCGACGGCTTCCTGAACTGCGCAGTGCAGCGTAAAAAAAGGGGGCGTGTCCTTCTATAATCCCTCAAGTGGGGTTCGGGTGGTCGCCGCAAGAGGGCTACGCTACTGGAAAAAGGTCCATTGCATGCGCTATCCGAGAGTGGTATTTAACTGTTGTCGTCCTCCTTGCACTCTCTGAATACAGTGCAAAGCTGTATGAAAGCTGCTTTCCCTGTTATTAGTGCCTGATACTTAGCTTTTTTTTTTTTTTGACGCGAACACTCTCACATTTTCTCTTATTGTTGCCTTAACAGGCAAGTATAATCGATAATTCCAATAATTTTTGCCCCGTGCGCCTGGGCCTTGGCCTTGATAGTCTCAAAACAGTACACATGTACTCAAAAGAACAATTTTTAGAAGCACGATAGGCGAGCGGGAAAGCAGTCACCAATGTCCTTTCTGCGACCTGTTCTTTTAAGTGCAATGCACTTCTTAATTAAGCGACCCTGAACCTGCGTCCACCGGCGATGTCCGCGCACGTGGAGATGGGCGCGCGCAGCCTGGCCGCTGACATGGCACATACCCACGTGGGGGATTGGCCAGGAATCTCCTCGTCTTCCTTGGCAACGGGGGGAGATGGGCGCGCGCTGCCTGGCCTCTGACATGGCACATACCCACGTGGGGGATTGGCCAAGAATCGGGCGTGAGAAGGGCTAATGCACCTGCTTAAAGGAGTACTGACACGAAATTTAAAAGCTGAGATCCGCTCTAGCAATCAAGTACAACGACAACACAAATAGGTGTCTGTGAATAAATGCATCTTTCTTTCTTTGTAGTTGTGTGTGTGTGTGTGATCTCTCTTTCGCGAACATTACCGAACCGCGCAAATTCAACTCGTGCATTCGCACTTTCACATTCTTTCCCTCGGGGAAATGCGGGGAATTTTTTTGGCAGCCGTGTCCTTTACTCAGTCATGGAATCATCCTAACAATATCTTCATCTTTAACGCAGCCTCACAGCAATGAGCGATGTACTGCTTGCGATACGCGGGGAACATAGTTCCTCTGATGGCTTCTCTGTGGCCTCGTATCCTTAGAATACAGACATCTCTAAGCTCCATCGATGCGCAAGAGACATGATACTTGAAAATACCCGTCATACACTTAATCAACCTCCCAAAACTGTCCATTTTCAGCCCCTTGATTATCATCACTCAGTATAGGTGGTGGTGGTGGTGGTAACACGCTTTATTTTATGTACAAGGGATACAAAGACGTCATGTTACGCTTTAGCGAATTTTGCTGTCTAGAGGAGAGGGATTAGGTAATGGGAGTTGGGGAAAAGGTATAATACATCCAATGGTACATCCAATTCGGTGTGGAATCAAAGAAAATGGTGAAGGCCAGAGTTCTCAACGAAGTTTCGTAGAGCGGCGAGCAGGCGCTGTTCTTCGCTCTTATTGGAACGGCTTGGATAAAACCAATCATTAAGGCTCGGTGGGATTGCCAATCCTACGGTTTTGAAGGCTTGTTGTCAACAGTCGGCAAAGCGAGGACAGTCCCACAGGATGTGTGCAATGCCAGTATTGGCTGAGCCCCGCGAACACTCGGGGTCATCTAGGCTGCCGTATCTTGTGGCGCGAAAGTCTGGGGTTCTTGCCGATCCAGTTCTAATACTGTGAACGATCGTGTGCCATTTCCGGGGTATGCTGAGGTATGACTGGGCGCTTCACTTCTAGGGCCGCTCGTAGTTGCAACTTCCTTTCCACCTTGCAGCGGGTGTAGAATTCCGAGCTCGAAGTAGGTAAAGGTTCTCCACTGTGTTTTCACAGTTCTCATGCGTCTGCTCATCCTGAGATGCAGATGATGGAACTATGACCGACGGAAGCTCAGGAGAATGCCCATGCTCAGAAGAGAAGGTTGATTGTTGTTGTTGTTGTTCCTTAACATGACTGGCGCATACCCAATCAGGGGATCGGCCAAACATCAGTCGTGAAACAAAAAGAGATAACTGCCTAGGTGGATGATTCGAAGAACATCAGAAAAAAATGTTAGCTTTTTTCTTCTTGTGTGTGAGGAATCGAGTTTGGAAATTGAGCTGTCAAATAATCTTTTTCTTCATGTTGGGGGCGCTCCGGCGAATACAGACTGGAAAAACTGACCTTGAATGGGCAGAAATGGCCACTTCTTGTGACGCTGTTGGAATAATGTTGCCAATGGGCAAGATTTTAGTGAGCATTGTGCCAGACGCGCGAAACAAAGCTAATGTATGGGTGCGCGAAAAGTGGAAGTGTTTTTCAATAGCAGCGCTGTTAGAGCTTTTAGTTCAACCGTCGTGCGTTAACAGAAAACTCAGCCCAGCCGAGCGCCCGTGAGCATGCACCTCTTGAGGAGTGCCCGGCGTCATCCAAGCTTAAAGGCCAACTGCACTCAAATTTTTCTTTGTCCACATTTGATCCAAATAAGTAGTCTATGCTTTTAAAATCACCATGGCGAAATCCTAAGCTTTGGAAGCACAGAGCACACTGGGTACCGTCGTTCAAAGTAGCTCCATGTAGACGAAGTTGGCACCTGGCGGAGAGTCGCCGAAACAACTTCCGAGCGGCCTGTGACGGAGGTTGGGTAACCTGTCCCGTGAAGCTCGCTCTTCTCCGACGACCATAGCCGGGAGCAGGGACGCGCTCGCCCGGGGTTTCTCTTCTACACCAGCGCGTTGTAATGCCGTCGCCAACGCATCGCCATCACACGTCGCCATCGCAATATCCGCTATTTTTTTTTCATGTAATAAAAGAAATTAGAAGCCTACAAACTAGTCACGCGCTTGCGAACGTTTTGAAATTAGCAAAACCTTTTTTACTTGAAACTAACTGAAAGAGAAAAATACCGCGAAACGAGCACTTGTGTTACGTTTGTCGTTCCTATTGCATCTACCACAGAAAAAATGTATTTCATAAATTCTGGGCCCTTTGCCCTTCCGCGTCCAATATTGGCCATATTTGGGCTGGCCCAACGCCACCTCCATCCTTTAGACCTTTTCAGAAGTTTGACGGCCTAACTAGAGTTGTTGTACACGCGGGTGTAAACATGGGTGCGACTTTTGCCTCACTCGCTAAGTGAACCAAAATCAGCCTTTCTCGTAGTAACAATACATCCGCGCAAACATCGGCCGTCGCCTTCGCGAAGTGTCAATGCTAACGAAACGGCTCCTCTCCTAAACAATGGACTAGAATTTTGTTCAATTCCCGAATGAAGTATTTACTTTTGTAGCGCTTTATATTTAGTTTACTTGCAAGTAAAATGTTTTCAACACCGCATGTGTCTCGTGAAAGTAGAAAACAGCGGTAGATTGGAAACTTTCTTGTGTTTTAGGGCATCATGTAGCTCTAAAAGCTGCCTTATAATTTCAGACCACTTTTAAGTGCGAATGCACTTTATAAGCGACCCCGAACCTTCCGCCGTCCGCATAGCAACAGCTGCGGGTGGGCGCGCTTTTCGTCTTCCTTAGCAAAGGGGGGAGATGGGCGCGCGCTGCCTGGCCGCTGACATGGCACATACCCACGTGGGAGATTGGCCAGGAATAAGTGCGAATGCACTTCTTAAGCGAGCCTGAATCGTCCGCCGGGGAGGTGGGGGTCCCGCTCACCTTCCCGATCTAAACTCGGTCGAAGAGCGCCTCATCTCGCCTCGCCTCCCCTTCATGGCCATCAGGCGGCTGACTCGGGGCAACGGTCAGTACGGCATTAAGGGACAGATCGTGAACGTGCCCATCGACGTTCCGAGCGTGGAGGAGTGTCTTCCGCGGCTGGTTCCCGAGGACGTTGCGATAGACGTGCACGTGAAGCGGAGGCTGGTGAGTCCGGCTACGTACAGGCGCGGACTATAGCATCTTGGCGTGGTTGAAGCACCTGGAGCATGCGCCGTTGTATGTCGCTAGCGGCGTGCGCATCGACTGGAGTCGGCTGGGTCCGGCTAGAGTGAACTAGAATAAGGGAGTGGCCCGAGCGGCGGCGCTGAGCCACTCCGGTTGGCGTCGACACCGCGAGGTGGCGCGACTGCGCCCTTTCGCAGCGGGACTGGCGCAGTGAGACTAGGCGTATGGCCTTGCTCTGTCCTGTTCTCGCGTTCTCTTTCGGCTTTCAAAGGCACTCGGAAGCTAAGCAAGATTCTAAACGGCCAAACGTGATTTTTGCTTTACTTACTGCTGCTCTAGGTCAAGCACTCTTACATGCAATGCTACATGTTAAGCAAAGTTGTGTAGAGCTAATGGCCCAGCTTCACCTTTTTCAAACCCGATTGCAATTTTTATAATATACATACAGTAAACGAGATAGAACGGATTACCTTTCAGTCAGCCGTCATAGTTTATTTCGCAATTTGGTCCAGTACTACGGGCATTGACCTAGTTTAGGATACTTTGCAGATTGCCGCCTTTTTGCATTGCTTCTGTTGATGCTTTTGATGTAGAAGTGAATGCGGGTCGTGAGGTAAAACGCACCTCTGCAGCAACAGCCTTACAATGATCACTTCACCGAAGTTCACACTGCTGCTTAGCCTTCACCACACTCAAAATGTCAAGGATGCTATCAAAATGAAGCATTCAGTGAACGCGTTCTTCATGCTTAGCACAAACCTGTGCAGTACGGTCTGTACACAAAGTGAAGCTCGCACACTGCAGCCGACGATTCTGTGAGGGGCTTGTCCTAATAGTGACAAATACGTTTCCCCATCCAGTCAGGATGCATCTGTTATTTCCCACACAATTCGACGCACAATGAAATTCTGTACTCAACCAGGCACTCTATGGCACATAATATGGGAGTGCGTCAAGAACCCAGACCTCCCACCTCCTTTTCCTTCCCCTACTCCTGAGCAGTGGGAGATGCTGCTGTCCAGCTCCCTCCCTCAAGATCAACTTCAGCTGGTCGAGAGGGCCAGTCGAGCCGGGACGGCACATGGTTACCTGAAATGAGGAACCACCCCACCTAAAAGCTCAATAAAAAAAGTTTTGTCTCTCTCTCCTGCCGGCGCAAATTGCGCTTCCACTTTTTTTGAACCTATTCGTCTCTTGGGGCGGCGAACAAAGACGCCTTTGGGGAGCCCTGATAGCCGGTGTGACAGCCTGGGCAAAACAGTGCGCATCAGTCCTTCTTTTCGCCATCTTCCTCACATGCTGGTCCTTGACGAAATGCACTCTCTCACTGTTTTGAAAAACACGTCAGAACCTCCGCACCGATTCCACCGAACGCACGTGCACCCACCGCCTTCCAAGTTCTACGTTTCGTCCGGTCTGAGGGCTGTGGCGACAGCGCGGGCGCGGCTGACCGGCTGCGAGATCGTGCAACAGCGCCCCTAGCCACCCTAGCGGCGGTCGACGGCGCGCGGCACGCCGAAAGCAACGCCGTCTCCGCCCGCTCGGGCCACTCCCCTATTCTAGTTCACTCTAGTCCGGCTCCGATTGCCCCCACCTCCCCGAAGGGAATCGTGAAGGGAAGGGAAAGGTTAGGTTTGCACTCACCCTCGGCGCGCGCCTCTCCCCTCGCCTGACAGCTCCCCCTCGCCGGTACTGCGCCTCTCAAGGCGATGGCACAATTACTACGCCGTGTACTCTCGGCGCAAGAAATGCATTCGCACTTCCTCACGATTCCCTTCGGGGAGGTGGGGGCAATTTTTTTTTATAATTGGATTCTCGATGTGCAGCAAGGCGAAAAATACTGGGTCGATATTCACGAAGCTGTTTTACGTAATGTATGGTACAAATAATTATTCCACCCGCGTGCGGTTCGTTCCCTTCAAAGAGAACGATGTGATAGCCAAGCCACCGGCTAACGAAAGCTGCTTTTCGATATCGTACGAGCAAGTAGCTTTGTAAATCAGGGTCTGCTTTTTCACTCGCAATGTGAAGAACTGCGACTCCGGCAGTTATGCGGATGGAAAAGTATTACTGTCGGACGGTCTGCTTCATCTCGATTGATAGCAACGCGATGGCGGAATAGCGCCTACCTCCCTTATCATGGGCAAACGTTAGTGGAAGTTCTTCTGTGGAAATAACAGTGCGAAACGCGATGCGACCACCCGCATTTGAAGGCGGCTCTGTGCACCCGCGGGTTCTGGCGCGGCCCTCCCGTCCGGCCGCCGGGGATGGCCGCCTTTTCTATTCAGTTTCGGTTCCGGAAGCGCCAATGTCGCGAACCGTTTTCGTCGCGCGCGTCGATGTTTGAAACGCAGTATTTTGCATTTCGCACCGTTTTTATGTGTACTATTATGTGTCATTATTTTTACGTTGTCGTAAATTTGAGTGCAGTTGTCCTTTAAGCGTGGGCTTGAGCGGGAGGAGCTCCTAAAGGAAAGTGCAAAAAAAAAAAAAAAACGGAGCTGGCATGAACATGCGCCTCGTGAGGAGCGCCAGGAATCGGTCAGCTCGACTTTTGAGAACGCTCTGCCCAGCGTTCGTAACGTTATCTCTCGCGTGCTGTTCTCTTCGCCAGTTGTCCTGCGTTCGCGCCTGAAGTGGGGAGCGCAGGCGCCGAGTTCGCGCTACAGACGCCGAATTCGCGAAGCTGGTGGCCGCGGCTTCTAGCGCGTGCTAACGTGGTATACTTAGGAAAAGATGTGAAAGCCTGCGCAAAAATGGTTCGGGCCGGCCAGTAATAGAGAACTTTCAGCGGCAAGTTCGGAAATCCATGTAAGGTGCAACAGCGTGGTTTCCTACGAAGGGGGAGGGGCCGCCAGCTCTACTGATTCTCCAGCGTTGCACCACTAGTACAAGCTACGCCATTTTTTTAGATTCAAAGCGTTATCATCGCTCTAAATTTGCAGCTCTCTTGTGTCAAAGGGCAAGTTCAGATGCTCCATACCCACATGGGATAGGTCCTATTTGATTGGAATGGCAGACAGTGAGGCGTGTGAAGTACGTGACACACCGGAGACCATACGGAGACAATACGCCATCTTCTATGCGAATGTCCACGTTTTTCATCGGCAAGAAGGCAACTCTCCTCAACTTTACGGAAGCTCGATTCTCGGTGGCCTGGGCCACTGGCCTTCACTTTCACCAGAAAATCCTGGGCCATTGGCCTTCACCATCATCTACGCACAAAGCGACAAAAGCGTTCCTGTGATTCCTAAAAACAACGAACTTGCACAGAATACTGTAGCACAAAAGACTACTGCCTATGAAGTCAATGAACTCTATCGTATATAGTGTCGTAACGCTGGCCACACCACTTTACGCTCTGTCCTTACCTTCTCCTTCTTTTACTGTTTTCATCTTTTTTCCCCATCGCCCCCCTTCCCCACGTGTAGGACAGCAAACTAGGCCACAGCCTAGTTGACATTCCTGCATTTCCTTTACCTTTATCGCTTCCTTCATGCTATCGTGCCAGACATTGCAACGGTTACACAGCCTTCCTTCCTTGGTATCCTGTGAGGCGACCACCACGTGCCAGCTAGCCGCGATGTACACTGTGCCTGTGAACAACAAGATGAAAGACGGTTCAAGCATTTCTCGCTCTACGACTCCCGCCAGTCATAAGATACCCCAATCATGTGCACTTCCATTCGCCTGTTTTGCTATCTGCCCATCCATGCCCGGAAACAACTATCCTTCTAACGTCTACATTCGGCAACAGCTTTTCGGCAAGGGCAAGCAAGATAAGCTTATTTGAACACGATTGGGGTTAACCCTGGTTTCATCTGACTGAGCGCCAGTCGACAACCCCGAAGCAGCTGTTATGAACAATTTACAATTAAAAAGAGCCCTAAAAGTTTCCCGCCCACAGAAAAATATATGGCGTCAACTTAAGCGCGTTTACTGCAATTTTGCGAACAATCATCGCGGATATCTCAGACGGAGCTTTTAAGCACCGCGCCTACTTCAATGATAGCCCGGGTAACCGTGTCCATATTTTAAAAGTTTCGCTCCCCGTATGCAATGTTTTCTATTACAGGGGGCGATTCTTGGTCGGGTGGACGCCGTGTCCAATAGGAGAAACATTCAAGGTCTTTCCGTGTTGGAGAAGATGCTGCTCGTATAAAAATGTAGCCGCCAGATTGAACTTCAGGGCACCTTTGCTGCCCATTCTGCGGGTAAGCGTACTGTGTGGCGCACTACAAACACGTAGAAAGAGACGTGGTCACCTGTCGTGAGTGTCGAGCGGCAGGGTGCGCCGCTATGCGCCCAGATTCATTGCGCCGTGCTGCTACAAAGTGGCTTTGCATGTCGCCAGAGAGAGAAAGCCCTGGCCAGTCATTCGCACTATGATTACGCGCGGACAGCCTCTGACGACGTTGCAGCTGCCTAGACAGGTCCGACACGCCTGCCTAGACTGAATCACAGTTTTATGCTCCCATGCACATGTTGCAACGGCGGTTCCGGCCAAGCTCCGCGAACATGCTCCCATATATCAGCTGTGTGTGCTCTCTCACATATGTTGTATGTGCGTTTTATGTAGAATTGCGTGTCTTCCCCATTCTAACCCTGTATTTCCATTTGGAGTAAAATGCCAAGCTTGCTTGTGGAGCTGGCATTTCTGCAGAAAGTCCCCCTTCTCTCTCTCTTCTGCAACTTTTGTTTGTCGTACTTATCCTCATCCCCTCTCCCCTTTTCTCATTTAACCAGCCACCCAACTCGCACCCAGAGCCTTCCAAGTCTTCCATTTGCACATAAGTAATACTACTGGTCTTAATAATTGTTGGCGGTGTCAGCGTCAGCTATTACGGCGTCTGTGACCTTGTAGGCGTCTTTGACAATGAGATGAGGCTAAGCGCACACGCGTAAAGAGAGCAGGAATTTCTTGCTTCCTCATCATAACTATCAATTAGGCCTCCTATTCCTTCAGAGTTTTGGTGCGAAAGAATTTGTTGACTATGCTAGTCGGAAATCTGTCATCCATGGCAGAGTAAACATAGCCGACGTGCGGCACACAAAATATCCTCCACTGCGCAAAGTCTGTTTGTTGCATTCTTCTGGAAGGGTCTTTGCGGCGACGTTATCGCAAGTGCCTTTCATGCACGCGCACAGTACTGGTGGTAGCCATTTCTTAAAGCAAAGCTTTACTATTTTCGTCCAGCGATTTTGTGGAGGATGCGCAACGGGACGTTTTGACGGGAGTCACCCCCCCCCCCCCTACCCCACCCCGGCGACACACCCCTCGAAGCGCATCGTGTGATTCGCCGGGCCCGCTGTTGGCGCCTGCGGGCGACGGCACCGGTCGCCACCCCTGCTGCGGTCGAGGCAGCCGACCACCCCCGCAGCCTCCCATACATGCGGCGCTGAGTCGTCGTTTTTTTTTTTTTTTTTTTTTTTTTTTTTTTGTGGCCCTCACTTACTTGGGGGATTGGCGTTTCGGGCAATGTGACGCGTCTCGCGCCCGAAGGAACGGTGCATTCACCATGAATGAACGCCGCGTTCACCCGGTCTCCTTCTGTGGGCGTTGCATGGAACCGAACCGCTTTGAGACGTGGTTGGCAATACAGCTAAATCAAGGGTTAACCAAGCGAAAGCAAGTCTCAACCAGACTAAGCCAAGCTTTTGCTTTGCATAGCCAAGGTTAGCTGAGCTAAGCCGTAGCCATTTTTTTGTGCGCGCACGAGCAGGCTAGGTGTGGTAAGCGTCGCCCAAGGGCCTGCGCACAGCTGCTGGCTGAAACGCTCAGTGTGCGGCGCCCACCATGGGGAGCAACGTGACACAAGCATGCCAATTCCACAACTCGCTTTAGGCGAGCAGCAGAATATGTCCCTGCTGAATGTCATCGTGGGTTGCCGATGTGAATGTAGGTGTGTGCTGAGTCATAGCAATCGAAACAATGAAGACGCAGAAGGTAAATAATGACCATATTGACAAGACACGTGCCCGTGCTTCGATTGGACATTCATGCTTTTGAAATCAGTACATAACTAGTGCACAGTCTTCCTCGTATTTTTTGAGTACGCTTTTGCAACACAGGGTTAAAATATGACCCTCTAGGATGCAATTATGTGTGTCAAAACGCTTCTCATCTACCGTTTATGCGAACGTGAATAAAGCGAGCGATACATTTTTGGCTATGAGAGAGAAAAAGAGAATAAATTGTTTATTCATAGAGATATGAATTCATACCGAAATTGAACCTTCCTACTATACTTGCTTAAAAATATCATTCCACCAAAATTAAATCTTTTGCATTATATTCAAGGCTAAGAGCGTGTTAAATATTTCTTCCTAGCGTATGCGGCCGTTAAAAACTGTGCTGACCCGTTTTTTGAGCGAAGCTTCCATTTCCCAGGCAGGACGCGTGTAGCAAATATTGTTACGATAATTGGACCTCGAAATACAAGGCGATGTGTACGTCATGACATCACAGGTGGTCTGCATATGAGGCGTTTTTTTTTCGAAGCGAGCCAGATCCACCTAACGGGAATTTGATAAACAAGCGGAAGTTTGTTACCGGAACCAAATGCAGTGCTGTCAAAGCCATTATGTGATATAGTTTATATGTCAGCTAGGCGAAGATTATGGCCAAAAGTAAATAAAAATTATGACGTAAATTTGAGCAATATTTGGGTAATGAGTATGGATTTGGCTAATATTGAATTGAAACAGTACAGTTGATTCGGTATTCTTATGATAACTTTATTTAAATTGACTTTCAAGCGTGGTGCGATTGAGGTTTGGTGAAAAAGACATTAAAAATATGCAACAGGGCCTCAAGAACAGTAGAAATATGCATGATTGGCAGGTGAGTCCTCTTGGCACCATTAGCAGGCAGTTTCGAATTCTTCCGTGGGATAATTTTCTCCTGCACGCCTGAAGGCACTCACGAAGTAGGCAAACATTTCATTGCTTTGCCATAAATTTCCAAAAAGCTTCCTAAGAAAGATGTTCATATCTTCTTCTTCACCTCACTGAAGTGAGGCTCAATGGGATGGAAATTTGCAAAAGATTGTAAGCGGCAGCTATTTAGTTAAGTACTAAAATAATAAATATGGGAGTAAAAAATGAATATAACCAGAATTATTTTTCGTAGGAACGGGTGAGACGAAATGAAATCATTGTTTCATTTCATTTCGGGATCAGTTTCATTTCGTTCACTTTGTCTTCCATTCAGTTCGTCGTTGGCATCTGGGGGAGATCTTTCGTCGATCTCATAAGCGCCGGTCAGAATTTATAATAAGGCAGCTCCGAAAAGAGGAAAAAAAGAAACTTCCGAACACAGCCACGAAACAGTCTGAACAGTCAAGCCAAGAGAAAAACTCCCATTGACAAAAAGATTTGGCTCATTTTGATCCGTGAAACAGCACAACCTCGTTCATTTTGGATACGACCTGCAATCTCCGTACACGTTTTCAGGGCGTTATCTCAACTATTTTCTTGCCACCATGCTTTTAGGGGAACGTTGCCTCGTTTTTCTCGTCATTGCAGTTTTATTCGATTTAGTTTCGGTTTCTGGAGCTGGCTGAATTTCAAAAAAAAAAAAAAAAAGCCTCATATGTTCATGGTCCTCCCAGTTAACAAAAGGTACATATTCCTGCTCCAAAAAAAAAGAATAAAAAACAGTTATCCGTCACATATGGAGACTGGAAGAATTTCGCGCCTATATCGTAACGCCGGCCAACTCTTTTCACGCAGGTATTGCCGTCCGACAAACATGAAATACATGCTCAATCGCCCGAAAGAAGGCTTGAAACGTATCCGCCGTCATCGTGCTACAGATATGCTCCATCGGTTTTTACAGTAAAAGACAAAAATAAACGCGAAACCTTATCTTGGAGCTGCAAAGAAATGAATAGACAGGCGGCCATCGAGCCGCTCTATGAACACCGTGACACTCTGTGGCTCAGAAATCGAAGCTCGAGAGCAAATCTGTTGTCGAAAGGTGGCATTATTAGAGTGCACTCTCGCTTGCCAGGCTAATATTCCTACCTGATTTAACTAAATTCCTTAAGGCAGTAGAACAATGAACGAAAAATAAAACTCGGATATTCAGGGTTTATCTATTTGATGAAACCGGAATCGCGCAGTCTCACGAATGACAGAAAAGTGGCGCGGTGAAATGGAACAATTTCTGATTATTATAAACAGTGATACTCCCACTTAGGAAGTGCGAAATAGTAATAATTGCATAATGGCTACTAGGGCACTCCCTCAAAACCAATGAAATTATAAATGGAAAACGGCAAATTGCATAACTCAGCAACTAAATGTTTGCACTGTACAGTTACGCTTGTTATAGGGGTATACGTGGGCATGCGACGGGAAGAAACTTGAGAGAGAGAGAAAGAGAGAGTGAGAATAAACCTATTTATTTGAAAAAAAAATTGTGCAGTGGTGTTCTCATTTCAGGACCCCATTCGTGGTGCCAGCTGCGACGGCCCTTTCAACCAACCAAAGCTGATCTTCCGCACTGGAACTGTACAGCCTGCTCTCCCACGGCCCATAAGACGGACAAGGAATTCTGCCTAACCGGGAGTTTTAAAGACGATAGTCTTTCTTGGGCTACTTAAACCCACAAATTCTGGTCTGTCTGTCTGTCTGTCTGTCTGTCTGTCTGTGACTCGATTCGTCCACCCGGCCAAAGTGAAATGGATACTGCTCATAGTCTCCTATGCTCCCAGCCAAATGTAAGGCATTTAAGGGTGATTAAGGTACTTATTATACGATGAACCGGATTATCCAACGATACGGAGGATACACGACACGGAAGACCCAAAAGAGCCTGAATATCCACCGAAACGGAAGACACACTGAGACAGAGGATCCAATCGAGCCTCGATATCGAACGAAATAAGAGATTCGCCGAGACGGAAGATCCACTGTTCGATCCTTCGTCTCGTTGTGTCTTAGGCACTGAATCGAAGGAAAACCTTTCATAGGAGATTTACCCGTAATTTGGCGGGTAAGAGCGTTCTTTTGGCGCGTATGACGTCACACGCGTTCTGTTTGTTGTCAGGTGCCTGCGCTCATCCCTAGGAGCTAGTCTCTGGAGCTGCTGGGTCTTTTCCCTTTTTATTATCATTTTCCGCCATACAGTGTAATGGTCACACCCTTGTTTACGTGGTAAGGGCGCAGTTGCAATTGACAGAGTTCACGAATGCCGGCGCAACGCCGCCCATGCTGCGGTGCTATTGTGCCTAGAATAAGCTGGTCCTCTAGCGGGGCTGCGATATGTGTAAGATTAGCACCAGAATAGACTGAAATGGCCGATCCCTTTTTTTGCGGTTTCCAGCAGCCCTGATGTTGCGTACGGCTGCTCACATCCTTGGTGTTGCAAATTTTGCCATTCTGCTTACGACTACCTTCACAAAATTCGTACCGGCACTTCTATGTGACACAAACAGCGGCAATGCAAGGCGGTAAGTGTTGGATATTGTCGCTGTTTGTGGTGTACCGGTCGCGTCAGTTGCAGCGCTTGCAAAATCCCAATGTCTTTACCACTTTGCACTGCATTGCTTCATAAGAATGTCAAATGAGAAACAATCGTGTGTAATTTGCACTGTAGCTTGCGCGGAATTTCCAACGCCCCTATTTTTCAGGGGCGAATGTAATTCGCGCTGTCGCATTTAGGGACAGCGCCAACTCTAATATTTTCATGGTAGGGCATTTCTTGTTGAACATATAAGAGGTTTGTTGCGTATTCTTCTTGCTCTTTTCAGGCTGCGTGTTTAATCCCATGAGCATCGAATCATTGCATGGGTCGGAACGCAATTTATTGGCCTTTAGAAGGGGAGGGGGTTGGGGAAAAGAGGCCCGGACTCCGGCTCAGGTGAATCCGAGTGCAATGGACGCGGCCTCTGCTCTGCCGTCCAGTAGCAGCTGGTCCTCGAGGGAGGGGTGGGTCAACTAACGCATTAGCAAAGTAATTCCTATGACGGCGTATTGAAAAATGGAACAAGCTGCCAGGTACTTTGCTCGTGAACGCGGCAGTGTTTAATTTAAAGAATTGCAGTCACCTCAATTTATCTTTATACTTTAATACTATGTATGACTTCCCCCATCTTTCCCATCCTGATTTTTCTGTTTTTTCTATCACAAAATAATTTTTTGACGCATTGTATGTCTATTGATTTGGAATTTGTATGAGCCGATATGCACTCTGACGGTTCTTTCTCCGCCTCCCCCCCCCTCCCCCCTCCTTTAATTATGTGTTACCCCATAAGGGATGCGGAATGCCTAAATAAGCGATAATGACAACGATAACCTTAAACGACTCTATGACAGGTGCTAGAACACAATGTTGTACTGCACATTTAGACTATTCGACAGTTAAAACAATTGTTAATTGCACAAATACGTCGCCGGCGAGCGGAATCAGGAGCCCAGGAGGAGAATCGCGCCGAGTGCAAATGGATGATACCGCGTTGCACACGTGGCTCGGCGCCTTGCTCATATTGGGGCCTCCAAACAGACCACAGCGCGCATGCATCAGATTGGACGAACGGGGACCATTAACGCACACCCAGGCCTAACATTGAGAAGACCGTGCCAAGGTATAACGTTTACGGCGTCAGCGAGAACGTGACGGATCGGTGCTTACACACCGTTGGAGGATTTTCTACAGACCATCAATTTTTTTACGGCGTGCTTCACTTGTACACGCACATATCAAAACTTCTGACCTTTTGGTGACATACAAGCCGGATGAAAATTCCTTGTTTTGTTATCGTCTGTACTGCCCAATCTTGCACTACCAATCCGGTTTAAAAATAAATTTTACAAATTCCTCCTGATGTAGTCATTACCCAAAATACCCTATTCGTAGCGGCGCAAGATAAAAGTTTTTATTGTCCATTTCCATTAGGTCTTACTCTAACAGCCCAGAGTATAAAAAGTATAAAAAATAGACGTTTTCTGGCCACACTCTAACGGCCACTCGCAGATACGCGGAAAAGAATAGAAAAAAAGTGACCGTATGTCCTTTAGGTCATAAGGTTTCATACTAGCCTATACTAGAGAGAAATCTGGCGCTGCAATCGCCGGCCGCCGCGGGAGGCGCCGCTGCAGCTAGCGACGCCTACTCGGCTTAGCCACGTGGCCTTCTCTGTTGTCCCGAGTCAAAATCAACAAAAAATGGTAAAATTATTTTTCGTGTTCATCTTGCGCTAAGCTTGTAAACAATCACTGTCTTAAAAACCTTTTTCAAGCTCCATTTTATAATAATGAAACAAATTTCATTAATCTTTTACAGTTACATTGTTCCTTTTCCGCAGCCAGAGGCAACTTTTGAGGCCTGTTCATGATCCATGCCAAGGACACTTGGAACGTGCTGCCCATTACATGACGGAACGCTCACTGAAGAGCGGCTCCCCTAGACATGTGCGCCAGATTTTTCTCGAGTATATAATAGTAGGAAACGCTATGCTTTGGGAGGCCATGCTCAAAGCAGGTTCTCCTACGTTCTTCTATGTGCGGTCATTAGCGACTGGAATAGCTTAAGCCCCCTACATTACCAGTCTAAAACGTGGGCCTCCAGATTTTTATGGCGGGAGCAATAGATGGAGCATGTCAGCAAAATTTCCTGGACGCTCTGTTTATTTTCGCATCGAAGAGCACGACGGAATAAGTCTGCGCAAAAGGCGAGGACGAAGACAGACAGGACAAGACGACCTATTTGTCTTCGTCCTCGTCTTTTGCGCAGACTTTTTCCTTCGAGCGTCATGAACCAACTAACCAGCAACCAAGTGCTATTAAGATCTAAGAGCGCTGATCGGCCGAGTGGAGAAAGCACGCGGAGAAACCGCGCGCAGAGAGCTGCCTTCGAGAGGGGAGGAAGTTGCTGTCGTAGAGCTGGAGACATTGGCTTACAGAGAGAGAGAGAGAGAGAGAGAGAGAGAGAGAGAGAGAGAGAGAGGAGAGGAGAGAGAGAGAGAGAGAGAGAGAGAGAGAGAGAGAGAGAGAGAGAGAGAGAGAGAGAGAGAGAGAGAGGAGAGAGAGAGAGAGAGAGAGAGAGAGAGAACGTTTATCAAGAGCATTTATGGTGTTCTTGCAGGAGTGGTTCTTTCTCCACAGGAATCCATGAGCTGCCTTAGCATCGACTCCGCTATGGGTGAGCAAAGCTGGTCCGAGAGGCAGGGGCTGGGCCACTGCTCTTGAGGGCTGTGGGTGCTGGGAATGAATGGAGGTGCTTGTTTTTTATACACTCTATGACAGTATGTTTGGGAGTATCTGGCTGTTGGCAGTACAGCTAAACCTAAATATAACGAAGTTGACGAAAAATCGCGATATTTCGTTACATGCAGGTTTTCGTTTCATGCAGATTTCGAGTTAAGGGTGGTGTGAATGAAGCAGAAACGGAACTAAAATGCTAGACATCAGTGACGGTGAACTCACCCTTCACGCATTTATTTTGGAGTAAAAAAAAACGGCGTGATTTGCATACTGCTTTCCCGTGAGCTTAGTCACTACACGGCACTCCAAAGACGCAATGTCACTCACCCCCGTGTAACTGAAGTATCACTTCTGCCTTTTGGCACTTACCGTTGTCTTCACGCGTTTCTTAGGGCCAAAAGTATGCTGAAATTGCGCCTTTTTGTGAACATTATGCTCTTTTCCGCACTCAAAATAGGTGAGAGGGTGCTAGCTGGTATACTTAAGCGGCTACGTTCTTTTTTCTCGCCGGTGAAGTTGGCATTTAAAATTGCGAATGTGTATTAGAAAAACAAAACTTTTCGTTTTCTGGCAGCAGAACGCACTAGACACCGACGACCGACTACACGCCGACTGGTAGGACTAGCCCCTAACCGACACCACACTCACACGTGGAAACGCACGCTGTTTGCGGTGCAGACGAAATGTGCTAAATTAGCGCACTTCTCCAGCCGATTTTCCAGAAAAAGTGCAGAACACCATGGCTCACCAGCGCAGAGAATTTGTTACATCAAGATTAACCGTCGAAACACTTTCGTTACATAGAGGTCGCAAACACATGGGTTGCAATGGGGCTGGCAATGGTGAATATGAAAATTTCATTAAATCCAGCAATTCGTTATATACAGGTTCGTTGCAGACAGGTTTAACTGTATTTGCATTCTGCTGGCTACTGGGTGGGGATATCCGGTGTAGCTATAATAGGATGCTTAAAAGTACGGGTGTTGTTTCTTAGGACTTCGTTAGGTTTGCGTGAGGTAGTGAAAAAGTCGCCAATTAAGCTTCTAATGTTGTGTTATTTATTGGTAGGTTACAAGTGGCGCAAGCTTCTCCACGTCCTCCGTGGCCTGGTCTGCCTGGAAAATTCGTTGCCGTCCATGGAGGCATGTGCAGGCAATCCTTACACAATTTTTATCTTTCTACCAGGCAATTTGGTTGAGAGCATGCGGTGGGTTGCTGGTGCCATCCAACCCGATCTGAAGCTCCCGCACGCTTCCTGGGAGTCTGTTACGACCACAGTGGCTTTCTTCTTCGTGAGGGTTAGAGCCACAGCTAGGTCACCCCCTTCCTTGGGCGATGTGGTTATTAGGGTGGCACTGACAAGGAGCTGTGTCTTTGTGGTGACTACCACTGTAATTGTTCTTCTGTCATGGATTGCGGCTGCATCCGCGTGGACCGTGTTCGCAAGGGTGCCGCATTCCTTGTTTAAGGCTTTCACCCCAGCTTCACGCCGATCGGAGTGGTGAACCGGGGGAATGATCTTTGGCAATGGGTGGGATTTGATACGGGGCCGTCACCACTCATGAAACTCCTTCGTCGGCTTGACGTCCGGGGAGCTCTATTTTATTCGGTTCAACAATTTTTGACCGGCTTGTGTCATTGCCAACCGTGCCCTCTGGCTGGAGAGGTGGCCCTCCATGAAGTCGTCCACCATGCTGTGCAGACCCTTGCGGAAGAGCCTGTCGGCTGGCGCGCTCATGGGGATGCCCAGGACTTACTTCGTGTCTCTACGGATAAGGGTGCTGAGTTTGTCTGTATCTGTCTTGGTTACTGTCATGTAGGGCACTGCGTATGTCAGCCTCGAGAAAAAAAAAGGCCTGGATAAGACGTATAGTACCGCTTTATTTCATGCCCCGGTCTCTATTCGTGACTCTACGAATCACATGTACAACATGTTAGGTCGTTCTGGCTTAGACGACATGTCGAAGCGCGGCTGGCCAGCTGCCTCTGCCTCGACGGGTCATGTGACACCCCCCGCTGCTTGTACGCGTTGTAGAGTCGAGTGTGCAGGCAGTGCGGCGCCGTGAAAGAGCAAGGAAATGGTCCGTGTCAGTCGATTCTCACTGTGTCCCGTCTTAGCGCAGTTCCACATTGACTTATACCAACCCGCCCAGCTACAGACCCTCCTTAAGGAAAGGGAATGACGGCGATAAAAATTTGGCACTGGTGGGCAAATAAAGGAGTTAAAGTGGCAATTATGCTGCTGAAACGCGCAAATGTGGCTACTGGGACGGTTGGAGCGCTAAGCGCGGATGGCAGGGTGTTCTATGGTTCCGGTGTGTAGCTGCCTGGTAGCATGTTCAATAACTCTGCTTACGAGAAACGCCCCGTTACAGACTCCTAAAGCCGGACCAAGGTGTGCACACTGGTGAAGCCTGAAGTTCGAGAGGGAGAACGACGGGATCCTCACGTATTCTTAAAAATCCACCAATGAATTTTCGAATAATTTCTATTTTTGTTCCCCGTTTGACTTCACTCAGTATGAGGAGATACCGCCACGTTTCGCTTTGTACTCCCTCCCTTTTTTTCGCATCTCACCCCCAGGTTGAGCCGGTGAGTGATTTCTTATTCTTGTATACAAACTATTACTGAACCCATTTCGTAGGGCGTGGTGAGAAAGGCAATAAACGGCAATTACGAAGGGTGCGTGATGTGGGGGTTCGATATGTGGATGCCACTTCTCACGTTTTGTTTAATCTGTACCCCCGGGTGGTAACAATCCGTAGCATTGCGTAGCATTCTTTGCCCAGTAACCCCCCCACCTCCTCTCCCCCCCGCCAGGACCGTGTAACGCCCTGCATTTCCACAATAACGCAGATTTCGTGAAAGTTCTAAACGTAATCGTTATAATAACAACGTAATTGGAGATAATTCGGTAAATGCAATTTTGAAAGACTTAGAAATAAAGGATACGGAAATTCTGGAAAATTATCAACCATATAACGCCCTGGGTTTCCACAATAATTCAGATTTCGCGGGTGTTCCACCTACTTGTAATCGTTATACTAGCGTAAATGGCGATCATTGGTCGACCGAAATTTTGAAAAACTAGAATAGAAGAAAGAAGAAAAATACAAAAAAAATTTACTGACAATGACGGACCGTGTAACGGCCTGCATTTCCACAACAATGCAGATTTAGCAAAACTTCCACCTGTAATCGTCATAATTGCGCAAATGAAGATAATTGGCCCAACGAAGTTTTCAAAAACGAAAATTAAGGAAAATATAAAAAGATTAAGCGAAATTGCGAACCGCATAACGCCCTGCATTTCCAAACTAGTGCAGATTTCGCGTACGTTCCACCTACTTGTAACCGTTATAATAGCATAAATGGAGATAATTGGTCCAACTAAATTTCGGAAAACTAAAACATACGAAAAACGTAAAAATTACGGAAAATTGCGAACCGTGTAACAAACAGCACTTCCACAATAATGCAGATTGCGCGTAAGTTCCGCCTGTGAGAGTTATAATAACGTAAATGAAGGTAAATAGTCGAACAGAATTTTTGAAAAACTAAAAAACAAACAAAAATATGCAAAACCAACGGGAAATGGCGAACCGTGTAGCACCCTGCATTTCCACAATAATGCAGATTTTGTTCGAGTAACAGCTGTAATAGTTATAATAGCGTAAATGAGGATAATTGGTTGGACAGGATTGTGGAAAAAACAAGAAATTGGCTGTAAAAAATTCAGACTCAAGACAAGCGGCATAAGAATTCTACTCATTAGTAGACAATTCTCTGAATTTCTGCAGATTTCTTCTGTCCATCTCTACGAAGCTTTGTGGCGTTTCTCCTGGCGCTTAACATCTGAGTATCTTTTCCGGTGCAGTTTCTGTAGCAAACTGTGAATGCGAGCTAGTTGATCCGTAATTGTTTAATGTCAACAGTGCGAACATGAGACCTAGAAAAGAAAGACACGACATGAGCGCCTTGGAGCGCCTTAATTAGCGCGAGCGCATTAATGCACATGTGTGCACTAACTCGCCCAGCTTTATACACTTCATCCCCATAATTCAACAGATGCAGCGTCGCCGTAAAAAGGAGTACTTAATCAGCAGTTTTCTCTAACGCGACGCTGTCTTTGGCCCGAATACGGGATCATTTGGCGTCCGCGCGACGAAACGCTTATACTAAAATGTGAGAGTTAAAGACGCAAGTGAGAGTGAAAAAGCAAGCAACAAACGCAAACGCATATCGCCGCTAGCATCATGGCGGAAACTCTCCCCGAAAAAGTAAGAGTGAAAGGGCCGACATCCAAAGCAAATATATCTCCAAAGGAAACGCATATTTCCGCTCGCGTCAGATTGTTGACAACGATTTCCACCTACAGTGCATAACGCAGCTTGCGAAATGAAATGAAGTTCGGCACGTTGTCGCCTACGTGGTACTGTGCGGTGGCTGTGTGTGTAGAAAAAGGTGCGCAGTTTGATCAGCTGGCCGTGCCCCAGTGCTACCGCTAAGACCTATTGCACTTCGTCCACGGCAGCTCGTAGTCTGGTCATCTGGGCGTTAAAAAAAAAAAAAAACTATTTGCTTTAGCGCTTGCTTCCGACGAATAATTCGGCATGGTGCGTCCGCGGAGTAATATAATTTGTATGAATTCGTGACGCGTGCCAGCGCGTAGGTGAATATGGCAGCAAGGCAAGAGCTTCGATTAAACATGTCCGTATCATTAAAAACCGCCCAGTAATTGATATTCTGGGTCCGCTTCCGCAATCAAAATCGGGTACCGTGACATCTTTGCCATGATGTCTTCTGCCAGAAAACTCCCCGAGACAGTGCCTTGAGGCAGTTAAGACCGGTTGAAATTCCGAACAGCTAGTCCTTTGCCAGTTTTTGCGCGAGTGGGCTCTTGCTGAAATTCAGTCTGATCAGGGCGCTGTTTTCCCGAGCGCTCCTCGTACAACCTTCTTGGTAAAGTGTGGGGTTAGACTGACACACATCTCAGTATAGTCGATCTGAAAGAAACATTTCACTGGGTGATAAAGCGCGTTGTGACAGCACTGCTTTGAGAGGAAGCTGAGGGACTGCGGTAACAATGTTTGTGCGCTGGAATGTGCCTCACGAGGCGGCTGGTTTCGCACCGGTTGAGCTTGTTTAGGACCGTTCACTGAGTTCACCCCTTCGATACCACGGTATAGTCGTGAAGGTCACTGTGAACAGCGCACCGTTGTAGAGCACGTGGTTGCTTTGCTGGAGTGTTTGCACGAGGCACAGTAATTGGTTGGCTGCCCGACTGGTGGAGGCTAAAGCTGATAGGGCAAAGCTGACTGAACGGCCAAAGCCCGCAGTTTTACGGTCATAGACAAGGTAATTAATGGTACTTCAACCACCGTCAAGAAACAAGTTGCAGGTACAATTGGAGGTTTCTGTGGACGTAATTGAGAAGCTGACAGATATAAGCTACTGTTTAAGAGCGGGGCGGAGGACGAAGAAAAAGCAATTTACTGAAATATATTTTAACCATTAAAACACGCGAAGTAGTGTTGAAAGTGTCGTTAGACTGTCTCAAGCATATACCCCCATCTAGACCCCTCCTTATCTAGCCCCTGCAACAAACACCGACAGCAGAAAAGTATGATTGGCGGCCTTGTCATAAAGACAGATCTAAATAGTAGTCCAAAAGTAGTCAAACGAATTACTAGGTGCAGTCCTAGCTGAGTCGTCGGGCGTATATTCTCAAACAAACTAGATAGCACATCGCTAGATCTCCACGATCGAGGTTTGCTTCTTCTCACCCTATTCGGTCGAAGGCGCATCGCGCGCCCCAACAAAAGTGTGATATCACTTAGGCCGAAATCAACAAAACAGTCGACGTTGGGCGTCGTTGGAACAGGTGAGGTCGATTTCACTTCGCCTCTCATTTTGGTGGCGACCCTGGTAAAGATCGGCATCCTTGCGTAGATTATGTAAGTTTTAACATATGTACGAGGGACCAGACGTACCTCAATTTGAAGAGCGCGTGGAAAGGTTTAAGAGCACTAAGTTTCTCTACTCTAGACTCCGGTAGACTAAGTGCCCTTAACCGATCAGGCCAGTAGGAATTCGGCCTTAACGCATTGAATTCTTGTTCGAAAACCGCGCGTCGTTCTCTTTTCAATCGTACGGATAACGTGTAAGAAGGCCAGGAAGGATTTGCGTTGCCGTATCAGGATCACATTGCGATATTCTCTTGTTATGTATAATGGTCAGCACAGAAAAACTACGTTGAGTGCTGAATCGATTGCGTGGATTTGGCCTCGATCCTGGTCAAACCCAAAAAAGGTCAGTAAGAACGAAGGGAAGTAACTTACCTTACCTAGTAACTTACCAGTCTTCCTGGTCGTCTCCTTTGCTTTTGTCGATGACAGCTGAAGTTGCGGCTTAAATATACTGGCCACGGTCGGCTGCGATGACAGCCCCTTCGGTTCACATTTTGTTGGGCAAGCTGTAACGCTTATGTAATTCCGCGTATGCTTTATACTTGCCCGGATGTCGTTTGAAATGCGTGACGAGGGTGGTCGTCGTCCCAGTAGGGGTCTTCAAAACAAGTCCGCAGGTCTCGCAATGAGCTTTGCGTCCAGCAGGCACTTTAGAAAAAAAACGTTTCATATGTGGTTAGTAAACGCACGCTGCCAAGACGCAAGCGCGATAGACGCCATTTTTTTGCGACGGCGACTTAGAATAGGGAGATAAGCCACCACAGCCACCACATAAATTAAGGCGACTGAAGACTGAAGCTACTGAAGCCTATCCAAGTCCACGGCATTGTCACGGGTGAAAAAGCAGTTGATATCTACACCAATGAGCTGCAGCTCACGCAGTGAGGTGCAGTACTTTTTAGAATCTGATTTACTAAATTGTAAGAAAATACTGAAAGGAATGTAAATACAAAAGTGACGGATCAACTTAGATTAGAGGTTTGTAATCAAACGCAATAAATAGCCGCCAAAATAGAAAAGCGACACACAGGTGGCTTCAGTTTTTGGCGCCATGTTGAAGCTCGGCAAAATAAAGGAGTATTGTAACCACTGGTACCTGCCGCCGTAGGCAACCAAAGCGCAAGTTACAGGCCGAGATTTCGAATAGTGTTCCGCTAATTCCGTATCGAATCGACAGTAAAATTGCGCCGGCTTGGCGTCGCTAATGTCGGCAGCGGTGTCGTTTAAGTGTTACCTTTGAACAGAAAGTACTATGGCGGCCGAGAGCTCGTCGAACATGGTCGTCGAACCTCTAGGAAAGGCAATAACTTAGCACCGAGGACAGAAATGTCTGCATTGGCGGAGTCTTGCGATATGCCTGGGATGACCTCTCAAAAGGCTGGAACGAAAAGCTTGGCTTTTGGCTGACTATTCGGGAGCGCCGAATAATTCGCAAAAATCGAATACCTGCACTCGGATCGCAGCGAATAACAAATAGAGAGCAATTTTATTGAATATTCGACAACACTTATTATTCACCCATCCCCAGTAAAAACGAACGCTTTAAAGCAGACGCAAATTACGAATTCAACTCCTGGATTCGATTCCAGAATGCTTCGTAACGTCCTTGAACTTTTCATTCCGTCATAAAGCCCTAATATCGAAAGAAAAAGAAAGCTATTGAAATATCCGTAGAAGTGCAACCCCCTTAATATGCATGGTACCTGCCGATAAAGCATATGATCTATTATTTACACGAAGTCGTACAAATAGGACTCACAGGTGATTGTGCCCATTCACGCTTCGTCAGGCATTCTTTCCAGACCATGCTTCTTCAGCCCGACATATTAGAAAGCAGGTAATGCACCTTTCTTTGGCGCTTACGATCTCTGTAGAGCTGCGTGAACTTAGTCAGGTCGAATACATTGCGAGGTCACTGAAAGCTCGTAGGAGCGACTTCCCCACTCACCTGAAGATGACATGCGCTAAGTAATATTTGCTCCACTGGCATCCGAACTGCTCTTTATGAGACGTTTTAAATGCATTTTGAAATGCTGTAAAATTTATGAGGCTTATTCTGGCATCGGCTTGCTTTTGTAACTGTTGTATTCTTAACCATTTCTTTCTTGTTTTGTCTGCGCGTTGGAGTCATTATACAGTTAATGGGATCAAAGCGTGAAATGAAGATGTGGAGGCAGTTTTTTTTAATGCATAGCATTGTTTGCCGTGTACCCCCAGAGCCATGACTGTGTAACCCGCTGCATTACCCAGAAAATGAAGATTTGGTAGAAGTAACAGCTGTCACCGTTATCACAGCGTAAATGGAGATAACTTGTCCAACAGAATTTTGGAAAGCCAAAAAATACAAGAAATAGAAAAAACAAGTTCTCGCAAAAACTACCTGACAAAATCGAAAATATTTATCTTATGCATCTTTCCCCAAAACCACGAAAAACAAAACAAAAAAAAAGACCGCGAAAAAACGTTCAAAATAGGAATAAAAATATCGAAAATGTGAAACCGTGCAACGCCCTACATTTCCAATGAGATCCAGATTTGGGAAAGTAACAACGGTAATGGTCATCACAGCGTAAATGGAGAAAATTGGTCGAACAAAATTTCGAAAAGTAAAAAAATAGGAAAAAGAATTAATATTTTTACGAAATGATCGTAGACGATCAAACATATGCATCGTGTACATCTACCCCCAAAACCAAAGTATAAACGAAAAAAGTGCGCTTAAGAACGCTGAAAATACTATTTCAAATATTGAAAATAAAGAACCGTGCAACGCCCTGCACTTTCACAAAAATTCACATTTGGCGAAAGTAACACCCGCAATCGTTATAATAGCGTAAATGCAGATAATTAGTCGTACAGAATTTTGAAAAACCTGAAAATACTAAAAAATAGAAAAAAATAAAATGTTCACGAAGAGGATATGGCAAAATAATATGCATCTTATACATATCCCCCAAACGCAAGAATAAACAAAAAAGTCCGCCAGACAATGTTAGAAATATGTATAAGAATAGCGTAAATGGACCAACTCAGCGGTACGCCTCGCTTATTCGGAAAAAAATGCATAATTAGCCCAGTAAAGGCCCTTCATCGCTCACCACCGCCGGCCCCCACCACCACCACCACCACCACCACCACCACCACCATCATCATCATCACCACACCACCACCATCATCATCATCATCATCATCATCGCAGTCGTCAACAACAACATCACAATCACCACCACCATCATCATCATCATCATCATCATCATCATCATCATCATCATCATCGCCACCGTCATCATCATTATCATCATTATCATCATGACCGCCATAATCATCATCGTAATCATCATCTTATGATCATCACAACCATCATAATCATCATCATCATCATCGCCGTTGTCGTCGTCGTCATCGTCGTCATCATCACCTCGAACAGCTCCTGTCCTGCGCTGCTCGAGTGCACAGTTTACCACCAAATTTCTTAATTTTATCCCTCCATCAGGTTAGTTGGCTTCCCCGCCTTCTAGACCCATCTCGTGCTATCCACTCTGTTACACCAATTGTCCACCGGTTGCGGATTCGCCTAACTACATAGGCGAATCTTTAGTCGCGCTAAATGACCTGGCCAAAAGTGAACCATGTCATCACCTGTGTTTGTAGCGCATGTTATTGCTGCCTCCATGTTGCATTTCCCAAGAGTATTTTGTGTTTGTATTTCCGGAAATGTACTTTTTTTTTGTTCCTGTAACCAAAATGTATTGTACCCTTCCACTCCTGTAATAGTCCAACAACGGGCTGACAGTATAAATAAATAAATAAATAAATAAATAAATAAATAAATAAATAAATAAATAAATAAATAAATAAAAAAAATGAATGAATAAATAAATATTACTGTAGTTTGTTCTATGATCCAGGTAGTTTGTTTCCTGTCCCTGAGCGTTGTTTCTAACATTAGTCGTTCTATGATCCATTGAGCCGATCTAAGTCTACTTTCTAGTTGCTTAGTAAGGTGCCAATTTTTATATCCATCTGTCACCACCGGCAGTATACACTGGTTGTGGTTTTTTCTTTTGAGTGAAAAAGGTAGCTTGCTTTTGACTATTTGGGAGGGCTTGCCGAGTGCTCACCAACCAATACCTATTCTGCGCCGGATTTCTCTCTCGTGCTTGGGGTCAGCACTAACCATCTCAACGAGGTTGTTATATTCTTTTACTTTGTCTAGCCTTTCGTCTCCTAAATTGAAGAGGACGTTTTTGGCATGCTTATTTCATATTACTTCGGATTTATTTATATTTATTTTTAGCGCCACGGCCGTGCTTTCTCATTTTAGTTCCTCTAGCATTGTTAGCACGTGTTCTTCAGTCTCACTCAGCAAGACTATGTCGTCCGCAAACGTCAAATGGCTCAAGTGTTTCCCGTTTATCCTATGTTTCCCCTGTGAAGCTTTCTAAATACCCCATGCATATATGCTGGGAATAGTTTCGCCGAGATGGTATCTCCCTTTCGGATCAGAAATGTATCTCTTTGTTTGTGGAGGGTTATCCTGCCTATGTTTTTCTTATTGATTTCTTCTAGAAGTCTTGTGTAGGCTTCCTCTATCCTTGGACGTTTAGTGCTTCTAGCACGGCTGCGGTGGGTGCGGAATCAAACGCTTTCTCATAATGTATGAATGACATGTAAATAGGTTTAGTGTACTTTGCTAATTTTTCTATCACTTGATTGACGACGTGTGTGTGATCCATGGTTGAGTACCCTTTCCTAAACCCAGCCTGCTCTCTTGGATGTTGGGAATCTAGCACACTAAACTTTTTTACCCCCGTTTTGGCCACAAAGGGTGGGCCGTTAGTGGAAAACGGGTGTTGAGAGCCCACTACACCCTGTTTTGGAATCTCAACACCATTTTCTTAGCTCTACACCCTTTTTGTGTAAAAAAAGGGTGTTGATCAACTTCAACACCGTTAGTTTTTCTTAGGGTGTTGAAAGGGTGTTGAAAGGGTGGGGAAAATGGGTTCAGTTGTTCATTGAATGAGGTCATGCATGCAAGTATAATTGCGCGGTAAAGAACAAGACATCAGCATACCCTCCTCCATTCGTAATAAATTTTCAAAAGCAAAAAAGATGTTAGTCTCCAATGATCCACTCCACTCCACTCCACTCCACTCCACTCCACTCCACTCCACTCCACTCACTGCTAATTCGACGCCCGCGTAGAAGCTGTCTACGGCTTCATCATTATAGCTGGTTGTTGGAGCATGGGCTGGTACTATCTTTAACCTGTGTCGCTTGTTTAGCCTGAACACAGCAGCTGGGATTCTCTCGCTAATGCTAAAAAACTCCTTCAGGTTTCCCGCTTTTTCTCTGTAGACTAAAAATCTCCCGTGTTTTTTCTTCTCTTGGGGTCCACTGCAGCAGACAAATGCCCGCTGTAATGGTATATATTTACGTTATATAGATTATTACATTACATTATGTTTACATTATACAGGGCGATCAAAATTATGTCGACAGGTTTTTTTTTAAATTATACGCGAAGATTTACGTGAATGCCACCTCTACAGTGAGCTTTTTCACCCAGAGGGACACAGAATTAGGTGGTAATAATTGATGTCGGGGGCCTAACTGACTAAAAGTGAATAATAAACTTTTTAATGGCTGCAGTTAGCAGGCATGTTTGTATTGATTGATTGATTGTGGGGTTTAACGCGCCGACACAACGCAGGCGATGAGGCGCGCCGTAGTGGAGGGCTCCGGATTAATTTTGACCACCTGGAGATCTTTAACGTGCCCCGAAATCTCGTACACACGGACGTTTTTGCTTTTCGCCTCCATCAGAAAAGCGGCCGCCGTGGCCGGGAAACGAACCCGCGACCTCGTGCTCAGCAGCGCGACGCCTTAGCCACTGAGCCACCGCGGCATGTTTGTATTGAAAAGTTAGACGCAATCGTGTTTCCACGCAGTTTCATTTGGCATAATTCTTCTAGCGCAACCGCACTCCGAGATATCGAACTGCGAAGTTTAATTGCGGTTCGCATGATTACTTATGCTAGACACGCATGACCGGCGCAAAGCTCCTCCCTTTTGCTTTGTGTTTCGATAGCGGTCCCGAGTACTGCAGGATGCGATAATGCCAGCCAAGACTGAAAGGGTGCCAGTTATCATTTTCTTATATGCCTCCACCCAGTTGTCAAACTTAACACCATACACAGCAGACACGTCATAAAAGGTAGGAGCCTTGCGCCTGTCTTCACTGTCTTGCATGCGTAATCATGTGAACGGCAATTAAACTTCGCAGTTCGGTATCTCGGAGTACGAATGTGCTAGAAGAATTATGGCAAAATGAAACTGCGTGGAAGCACGATTGCGTCCAACTTTTCAATACAAACATGCCTGCTTACTGCAGCCACTAAAAAGTTAATTATTCAGTTTTAGTTAATTAGGCCACCGACATCATTAATTACCTCCTAATTCTGTGTCCCTCTGGGAGCATAACCTCAATGTAGAGGTCGTCTTCACGTAAATCTAAGCGCTTAATTAAAAAAAAAAACCTGTCGAGTTAACGCAATGACGTGTCTTTTTCGTTCCGCGCAAGCATTGCCACGATTACGACGAATGTTGGAGTCTTTCTCGTTCCGAGCAAGTGTTGCCATGATTACGGCGAACACTGGAGTTTTTTCTTTTTGGCCAATCTTGGCCAATCTCCCTAAGTGGGTGTACTTGGCTTGACAAACGGGCAAAGGGTTCGCTGTGGGGCCGCCGTGAGGCACGCACCCATGAACTCTCTGAATTTGCTTGGTATTTTTAGCTGCTGCCACGCGAAGTAACGATTTGCAAACAGCTTAGCTGTTAATACTCCTCCACAGCAGGCTGTAAGGAATTTTGGATGGAAAGTATCACCGTGTCTGGCGGCGTTTTTTATAGGTGACTTTTGGCTCTTCCTATGAGGAATTACCCTACCCGCCCTTCCCTTATGTATTTCCTCCAAGAGCACATATGGAAGTCTGCTCTATTCCCTAGATTCTCAATGCTTCAACTTGGGTGGCGGTGTAGGCTGCATCAAACGCTATTTATAACAAAGAAGGACATTATAAACGGAATAATCAAACTTCCTGTCAGGTGTTTGTGTTACACGAATAATGACAAAAATGTGATTCATTGCTAAATTGTCGTCACTAAATTCAGATCGCTCTCTCTGTTATTGGTAGCTATTGGTATCGCTTAAGAGTGCAATTATTACCATTCTAAAATTTGGTATGCAGCAGAGGGAAGGTTGATGGCTGTGTAAAGTTTAGGCTGTTTGACACCACGATTCTTGGGAATGAAAATTATATCAGCGTTTTCCAGGGTAGTGGAGCACTTAGCCATTACAGACACTAGGGACAATTTTGAATGCTTTTCTCATGCCATGTTACCTCCAAGTTATCGTTGAAACGCTGATTCCGTCGTCTCCTCGGCATTTTTCTTTCTCCTGTTCAGCGTATTTTTCATCTCATTATTAGTTATTGTCTGAACCTCGCCAACCAAGCTGGCCTTTTCAGCACTGCTTCGAGGCGTGACGGCACTAGCGTGCAACTCCGCACAGAACTTTTCTGCTACAATAAATATCTTATCTATGCTATTATTAATAGTACAAGTTTCTGCTCCAGATGCATTTTTGTCCTTATTTGATTAATTATACCATTATTAATGGTAGTTTTATGCCTCGTTGCCCTCAAACTTTCCACTAACTTCACTTTTTTTGCCATTATGTCGATACAAATTTGTGCCTGACTTGGCTTTTTTGAGTAATTTGAACAGCCTAGTAAACCTTGTAGGTTCGTTGTGGTGGGGCAAGAAAACTCCGAGAACTCGGCAGTGTTGGCGATGAAGCAGAACAGATGAGAAGACGATGATGACGGGATGATCACAAACAAAAACTGTATTTACAAATAGGTACATAAACGTATTTACAAAAGGTATGACAAAACATTGCTGCCTTGGCGATCGACTAACTGGGTTACGCCTTAGTTGTTCAACATAAGCTATGGACCCTTAGTTACACTCTAGACACCAAAGTTTTACGTGCACCAAGCAGGGAGGCTCGCTGGTTTTCCGATGTCATGAAAAAAATTCCAGCCACGTATGCCTCTGGCTATCCAGCGGGGCAGTAAAATTATTCGCGCTCATTGTATGCCGCGCAGCAGATTAGATTGGTCAGGTCGACCTCTCGCATCAACCTATAATAAAGCCAAATGTGCCCCATCGAATTGCAGCCGTTCATCTGATCTCCCGCACGTGGCGGACACACCAAAACTCGTAAACATCCGAGAAGCAAGTTTCTAAAGCTTCGAGCGGCCAGTAGACGTCGCGGCGTTTACGAAAGTCGCCGCCCGGGATTACGTCCTGCAAGCGTAACCTCCTGGACACGAGGCACGCTGCCCCGCAACGACGGCGCTTTGCCAGCATAACTGGGCACGTCATTTCGAAGCGTCTTGAACGGGAGCCGCGCTCCCCAAAAAGCTATTACTGCGGCGGCCCCTAAGAGAAGCGTGGGCGGCAATGCTTGACCTGTACGCGACGTCTCTAAGCGTGGGTCTGTTAGCTTCCCATATCCCTCCGCCGACATGAACGAAGGCGTCAGCAGCCCTACAAGCTCCACAAATCCCCTTTCCTTTTTCGAAGTTCTTGACACCCTCATTTACTCGCCTTCGCAATAAGCTGCTTGTTTTCTGAAATAGTTAATGATGCTTAACCAGTTTTTAACAGCAGAGCTGTTTAAGCTTGAACTTCGTGCAGTGGCGTTAGCAAAAAGCCTTCGCAAAAGAAAATACCGTGCGCACGGGAGCGTGCGCCTCGTGAGGAGCGCCCAGCATCAGGTTCTCTTTCTTACAGGGCTACTGGTGACTCTGTGGTTTTCGTAGTTGGGCTGTCATTCAGTACGTCTGCGTTATCTTCCATCTTTCGTCTTAAAATCCCTATTTGTTCTGAATCATTATTCTCAGTTCGTGTGCCCTGTATTTAACTGTCTGTAAATTTGGGTTCCTTCTTTTGAGAAGTTTCGGGCTTTCCCTTTTCTTACCTATTTCCATTTTTCCTTTCACAGATCTGTGACCACTGCAGCTAACCTTGCCTATCACCTCAATAGCTACCAGAATACTTTTAATGGAACCGTAGAATAAAGTTGATTTTACTTTTGCTTACCTTTGGGAATTTTCCTCGTATATTTTATGATTCTTTGTTTGCGGAAGAATGTATTCGTTATCCCAGCGTTGTACCTCCGCAAATCCAAGAAGTGTGCCACATCAGCTGGTCGGACTACTTTTTCGATCTTTCCTACTGCCCGTTCCCCTTTTTGCTCCTCTTCTACTTTCGCGTTAAGTGTGCAATCGGTATCGTGTTCCTTGTGGTTATCTGATTCGTTGCCAATTTAAAATCCTGGTAAAGCTGTCAACTCATTCCTCGTAGCTAAACGTAAGTGCATAGGCTCATCTTACTTTTTAAGGGACAATACAAAACTTTCTCAACTTTTCAAAATCTGCAATGCTTTCACAGCGTAGGGAAGACCCCCATTTAGTAGTTAGATTACATGGTCACAATGTACCGTAGCCAAACATTAGGGCTCTAAACCCACCCGATAACCCAGAAACTTCCTAAACATTTTCCTCTCTCTCTTGGTGTCGACATTATCTGCCCACTGGAATGGCGTCATTCAAGCAGTGTTGCGACTACTGATTGGCTTCTTTTCAGCTGTACAATAAACGCCTTCAGTAGCCTCGTTAAAGAAAACCGCAACAAATGTAAAGCAGAAACTGGAAAATATACCAGCTACACGACTACGTTATGCACGGCGGCGGTGCTGCGCTAACGACAGCTTCCGCGGTTATCACCACGTTTGGATGGCACGTTTAACAAGTACGTTCTTTTTAGCTTGATCACCACAATGGCGAGCCATTCGCTAATGCTGTGGAATTCCTCCATATACCCTGCAATGTCTTCGTATATCAGGAATCGAACCTCAAATTCGCTTATTTATTGATTCTTAAATCTAATCAGAAAACAGGCGAAAATTGACCGAAGTCGCGCAAGGCCTGGACCATAGAAAAGCTGCAGGATTCTGTTCTACGTGTGCACTGAAGTACACATCACCACGCACTTGTAAAAGTTTGAAATTGTAAATTGTTTATTTACGTGTTCTGCCTTCGCTTTGCAATGTGCTAGAAGTAGTCATCGCCTTATTCATGGATGTCGTCGTGTTACCCATGGCAAGCATCACATGTGTGGTAGCGCTTGACGACAGCTGGGGCGCAGCGGTGGCGCGTAGGTGCACGGTGCATGCGCGGCGTTCGTGGAGTCACGTCGAGGTTCCGTGGAGCACGTGTTGCGCAAGCTGTGGCGTTGTCGGTTGCTAGGCAACACCAAACGCTCCTCGGTGTTTTCTCCAGTTTTTTTTTTTTTCTAAAGCCAATGTGCGAGCCGGGGACGGCTGGCGGTCGCTGCGAGGCACGCGCTCACGAGCGCTCGGCATTTGTTTTGCTATTTTTAACGGGTTACGCGTTGCGCGCCACATATTGCGGCCAGCTACAACAGCTTCACTGTTAAAAATGCTGGCCTTCGCCATGCTGACGTGATGACTGGCGCATCGGAGAAGGTTCCAGCGTCTATGACCAGCTTCCACAATCCCTTTAGCGCCGTAGACAGCGTGCTGGATCTGATCAGCCACCTGGAACGTAATTGAACATACGATTTGTCAACTGTTGGCGTGCTCGTTGGTGTGTAAAGCGCACGACTTCCCAGAGAAGTTCTATTTTCAGTCGCCTGCAAGTCTCCGCTTCATTCATGCTTTCCTGACCGACTGCAGTTTCGTGCAGGTGCGCCAGCATGGAAAGTTTTTGTACGGATAGAAACGTAGTGCGAGTGCTCTACGAGCGTAAGTGGAGCGTGTGCGAATGCTGCACGGATCAGTGTTCTCTCTCCTATGCCGTTCAACGTCACCTGGGTTGGACTGCCTACCGCCCTGACAAGGGATCGCAGAACCTCTCCCACGGCTATATATGCAGATTAAATCTAGATTTCGCTTTCTGTACACCAGATCACGATGGTAACGTACTGTTCCGTCTGCGCAACCATACCTTTCGTCGGTAGGGCGGACGCTATGAAAGGAGAAGTCATGTTTCATCCCCTTTCCCGGGATGCAGCGCAGGCCTGCGCGTTCCAAGATAACCCTAACGGACATGCTCCCGGTTTTCCTACGGTCGCGAGGGACACAGATATAGGTGACATTTCATGGTGCTGCTCCGGGTTCAAGACAATCACGTAGTTGCACATAGCACGTATTGGGCTAGCAGCTAAGTAACGCTTCCAGCATTAAACAAAATTGAAGCAGGGGGAAGGAAGCTCGCGGTGGTGCATTTCGCTAACCGTCCTTCAAAGACCAGTCCCTCGCCACCTCTGAAATTAAACTGGACTCATGAGAGGTCAACTGGATTATTATCAGACGAGAAGTGAACCAAACGCGCAGGTTTACATACAGTCTTCAGGGTGGCGCGAGAAGAATAATGGTGGTAACGGTGGTTTAAGGTGACCGATGAGAGTAATTAGACTCGACTTTGCATAGGCCTAAAACCAAAGACCCGTTATTCTCACTCTTATTTGCAGGGAACAACATTTGGTATCACTGGCATTACCCGCAGTTAAACTTGCCAATTTCGTTTTATTCACTGTGCCGCGGCGCTAGCAACTAAAAAGACAAGAACGTCAGCGGTAAGGCCTAAGTTACTGACGAAGCTTGGGCGTGGGCACGTGCCTTGAACTAATGAGGTGCCGCTTTCCTGGCTGCCTTCATTATGTTTTACGCTTCTATTTTGACCGCGTGAAGCCAGATGGTCACATCTGAGGCGTAATTGGTTTGCCCTTGCTGTCATGCCGCCCAACCATCTAACTTAATACCAAGCCGCCTTTTAGGCGGAAAGTACTTTTTCTTTTCCTCTCCTTTCGCGCGTGCTGAGCTGTTTTTCTCCCCCGCTCAGTGGACGAACGCGGAGCTCGATTGTTCATTGTCTACGCGAGGCGGCGAAGAAGTGGAGAGACAGGAGTAAAGAAGGCTGCTCGGCGAAGTTTTCCTTGTTGCTCAGCGAGAGTTGCACTTGTGAGACGTGCCGAGAGGTGTTACCAGGCATCCTTTTCCGTCTTAATTCCGCAGGTTGCACTTTCCCGCTGCGAGCGTTTACGTTCCATGCGGCTGTTGAACGATGGTGCAGTGCGTCTTGCCGCGGGCGTGTTTATTTTACGAGGGCGGTACGCCAACAAAGGCGACCTCATTCGGGGTCGATCAACTGTGCGACACAGTCTGAACTTTCGTTGCTCAACTATAACTTTAGAAAACTCCAGAAAAAAATTACCAGTATTTAGGAACTGAAATCAAATACTGGTCGAGCTTAGAATAAATAAGCTTGGGTGTACTAGCAATTTCTAATAAGAGAGACTGCAGAAACCTGGTGGGGGAGTTCAATGTTTCGCCTGTAACAATCTTTGAACTCGCTTACCATTAGTGCGAAAACGCTTTTTAGAATGCTTAAAACGCTCAGCGTCATCGCCATGGTGAATTAGGAATTAGCGTGAGATTTAAGCTTGTTCTTTGCTTATCTGGGTGCTAGGAGTAGTTATGCATATACAAATTAGCAACCACAATCGCACAGTGCTCAATTTGCTTCGCGGCCCACCGCGGTGGTTTGGTGGCTAAGTCGTTGTGTTGTGTTCGATCCCTGCCGCTGTGGCGGTTTTTTTCATGCAGGCGAAAAAATTCATGGCACATTAGGTTTACCTACGCGCTTTGAAAGCGAGAAACCTGGAAGTTATCACAGTCTTATTATGCCTTTTTAAAGATAATTTATATCAATAAATCAGGTGCCTGTTTCTTTAGAAATGAGAATTTTTTTTCGTGCAGTTCGACAGCCTTCCTGCACGAGTAAGGGTCGCTATCAACGTAATTTTCCACAGGAACTCCCAACTATTTTGCCGGCGTAGTTTTCCAGCTGATACCCTTCAAAAACTGGCGGCGCACAGCCCCAGTAGCCACGGCAAAAACTCACACATTTTGCCAGTTTGCTTATAACGACGCTTATGATGCCCCTATCAGAGCAAAAAAGGGGCAATATCATCTGCGTATGTTCAAATACGCACCTCACAGGACTCTAATTGAAGCTATTGATAATTTTACACCGTATGGTGATCGAACAAAGGCTTCAATATACGCACACAAAGCAAAAGAGACAGCATGCAACCCTTACTCAGAGACCTCTGAACCGGGTGGATTTGTCCATGGTTTTATTGACAGTAACGCTGGTTGAGCAACCAGTGTATTGCATGCACACACCTTCAAGAATAACTGACCCTACACTAACGTGTTTTAAGACGTTTAACAAGCTCGTGCAATACCTGGTTACTGTCACCAGCGTGGTTACTGTCCTGGTTACTGTCACGGCCACTTAATTCCGTCGGGTTCAAGTAACCCTGGAGGTGCTGTCGAACAAGTTAATCAAGCTCTGCCAAGGCAGTGCGCAATGGACGCGAAGCTGCGCCAAAACCGGCCCAGAACAACTATCGACAATGCAGAGGCAAAAGCCGTACCGCCGCCGCTGGTGAGCAGGCACTTGCGCGCGCGGAACGCTGAGTAAATTCGCCGCTCCATCTATAAGCCTGCTCCGAGTGTAAAACCCTAGCACCCCCCTCCTCCCCCTCCCCCTGCCTCTCGCCGCCGCCTCCGCCACGTTGGGAGAGTGTTGTCCCTCACGCCACGAAAGAACAGTCGGCTGGTAGAGCTAGAAAGTTTTGTTTTAAAAGCTAAAACCATGAAAGGGAGCGCGCGCTGAGTCCCAGAGGTCGGCGAACTCACTCATGAGCCCACTCACTCAGACTGATTTCGACCGAAACTCACGCGTGAGTTTGAGTTTGAGTGAGCGCGAAGCTAGTGTGGCATGGTGAGTTTGAGCTTGAGTGAGCTTGAGCCGAGTGACCCCGACTGAGTTTTAGTCCGATTGAGTTTGAGTAGTGAATTCTGAGTCCATTTTGAGTTCTGAGTACATTTTGAGTTTGAGTCCATTTTGAGTTCCAAGTACATTTTGAGTTTGAGTCCATTTCGACTTTGAGTCCATTTTGAGTTCTGAGTACATTTTGAGTTCTGAGTACATTTTAGTTTGAGTCCATTTTGAGTTCTGAGTATTTTGAGTTTGAGTCCATTTTGAGTTCTGAGTACATATTGGGTTTTGAGTACATTTTGAGTACTGGGTACACATGAGTTCTGAGTCCATTTTTAATTTGAGTACATATGAGTAGCCTAGCAGGCAGCTATGGTTGGCTGTTAAGTTTCATGCGTCGCTGTGGGCTCGGAATTCAGGTTACCGGCGGGTACGGCACCATTCGCGATCCACATGATCGGTTGGGAGGGAGGGGTGTCTGATTTTTTTTAGTTTCTTGTTGAATTTTTATGGCCCTAAGCACTTGCTGTATACCAAGTTTTCCCGACTGGACGCGTGAGTGATAATTGACTGGTGAGGTCATAAAAAAGGTTTGCCTTAACTTTTCCTCGTGATGGATCCACTAAGAGGGTGGGAAAGGGTGGTGGGAAAGCACACTGCGGCGCTTGCTTGCTGGTTGTTCGCCTGCTACTGTAAACAGCTTCATATACTAGGGGTCACAAAGGAAGAGGTGAGAGCCGGGGGAAAAGGGGGCGGGGGCTGTCCCTTCTGCTGTTTTAAATGAATTAGCTGAATTTTTCTGGGCAACGCCCCTTTAGACAGAATAATGAGCGCATTAGATTGGGTGAAAAGTCAAACTGATGACGCGAAGGCGTATAAGGTATCAAATGAAAGGTCCCGATTAACGGAATCACGATGGGTAAATAAAAAAAATGCTTCCGGAGACCCCCACGGGGAGCACAGGGACGCCTCAGGGCTCAGTACTCTCTCTCTTCCTGCTCAACGCCACTATGATTGAACTTGCCAACAGGCTGCAGGGTATTGACGAAGTAAACCACAGCATCTACGCAGACGACGTCACGCTGTGGACTGCGGGCGGCCGAGACGGCGACATACAAGACCGCCTCCAGGAGGCCATCGACGCTGTCGAGGCACACGCAAAAACCCTAGGCCTCTCGTGCTCCCCCGAAAAATCGGACCAGCTTACCTACCAGCCCACACGCAGGGGCAGAAAACCTAAGTGCGGGCCCCAGACGCACAGCATAACGCTAAAAGTGGGAGAAACTCCGATCCCCGAGGTGTCCGAAATACGAGTCCTCGGCCTGCACCTGCAAGCCAACGGGCACAATGGCAAGACCGTGCAATACCTAGAAAAGACATCCCATCAAATCACGCGACTAATTACGCGGATTGCCAGCAAGAACAGGGGCATGAAAGAACAGACGCTGCTAAGGCTCGTCTACACCTTCGTTATTAGCAGGGTTACATATGTATCCTCGTTCCTACCCCTCAAACAGGTAGAGAACCAGAAAATCAACAGCCTCATCAAGAGAGCACACAACCAAGCCCTCGGGATACCAATATGTACCCCAAACGAGAAATTCGACGCGTTGGGTGTACACAACACGCTCGAAGAACTCATCGAGGCGCAACGCACTTCGCACCTCGAACGCCTCACCAAGACGGCCACCGGCAGACACCTACTCGATAGCCTGCGCATTCCATACGAGAGAACCTTCGGCGACAAGCTCTCCGTTCCCGCCGAACTACGGAAAGGCATCCGCGTTCCACTTCTTCCTAAGAATATGCACCCGCTATACAACGAGAAGCGGAGACAGCTGCGAGCCCAGGCGCTCAAGAAACAACTTCGAGAGGATCCGCACGTCGTTTATACAGACGCGGCCACTTACGAACCACGTGGAGCTATGGCTTCGGTCGTCACTGACCACTCAGGCAAAGTTCTAGCCGCCTGCTCCATCCGAACCAAACACCCGGAGGAGGGCGAAGAACTGGCCATTGCACTAGCCCTAGCAACGACCCAAGCGCGGAAAATCGTTAGCGACTCCCAGCCAGCGATCCGCAATTTCGCACGAGGAAGAATTTCCGGCGTGGCGCTAAGGGTTCTTTCCCGCCGCGAGACAAACCAAAATGCCACAATCACGTTGATATGGACGCCCGCACACGCGGCACTAGAAGGCAATGAACGGGCCAACGAGGCTGCTCGAGATCTTACCCACCGAGAGCCCCCGCAACCCGGCTCACAATCAATGGACAGCGCCAAGGATCGCCTCTGTGCTTACCTAGACGTGCTCGAACACTACAAAGGGGAGAGACGAACCTACCCGGCTGCCCACCCCTCGCTCACCAAGAAGCAAGAAGTCGCGTGGAGACGCCTCCAGACGAACACGTATCCTAATCCAGGCATTTACAGGCACTTCCATCCGGACATACACGACGGCAAATGCAAGCACTGCCCCGAAATTGCAAGCTTGACACACATGTTATGGGAATGCCCCAGTATTCAGAAACAAGATTTTAGCAATTCCAAAGGCACATTTATTATAACCAGTAAAGAGCAATGGGAGACCGTGCTACGCAGCGAAAACCCTGACATCCAGCAGTGGGCCGTCAAAGGGCCGAAGACGCCGCCAGGAGTCAAGATATCTTGGCCGTCGTCTAAGGCGCCACGGGCCTGAATAGGCCTCTTCTTTGGACTAAATAAAGTCATTTCCTCCTCCTCCTTCCCGACTGTAGTCATCAGGCAGTCATAATGAGTCATACATTGGGTTAAAATTCAAATTGACGCTGCGAGGACATCTGGGGAAACAAATTCAAGGTATCGATGTGGGGGAATCATTCACTACAAAAATGAGTTATGGTTATATCCTGACGTAGTCATGGTTAGTCATAGATTCGGATAAAATTCAAGTTCATGACGCTAGGGTGTGTGGTGTATCAAATTAAAGGTTTCGATGAGGGTAATCACGTGCTTCCTGATTATTATCATGACATAGTCAACGTGGGTCATAAATTAGGTTAAAATTTACAATGACGCCACTGGGCGTGCGGGGCATCAAATTGAAGGTTCCGATGAGGGAAATCACGTAGGACAAAAATGCGGTACGGCTATATCATGAGATAGTCATGGTTAGTAATTAATTGATTTAACATTCAAATTGATTGTGCTAGGATTTGATGGGTATCAAATTAATGGTCTTGATGAGCGGAATCACGTGGGAGAAATACAAAAATGCTTCCTGGTTATAACCATGAGATAGTTATGGCGAGTCTTATATTGGGTTAAAATTCGAAGTGACCCCGCTAGGGCATGTAGGGTATCAAATTTATGGGCTTGACGAGGGGAATCACGTGGTACAAATAAAAAAGGCTTCGTGGTTCTAATCTTGAGATAGTCATTATGAGTCATAGATTGGTTTAAATTCAAGGTGAGGCCGCTAAAGCATGTGGGGTGTCAAATTGAAGGTTTCAGTTTGGGGAATCACGTCGGATATTTAAATAATGCGTCCTGGTTGCAGTCATTAGAGTCATGGTTAGTTTGACTGCTATGAATTCCATATGATCCTGCTAGGATGTGTGGGGTATCAAATTAAAGGTCTCGTCGAGTGGGATCACGTGGGACAAATATAAAAATGGTAGCAAAAGATACCTTTCTTTAATTGCTGTGTCGGTTTTAACCAAAATTACTTGCCAACCCGTGAAGCAGTTGTGCTATATACATGCGAAGGCTTGTCCAGAGATGTCCATCAATGCGGTATGTAGTAATAAAAATATTGGCGTCTAATTGGTGAATCATCGAGGGAGGATTACATGGGGTAAAAATAAAAGCCATGCCAAGCTCTCAATCTTAAATCACCAGAATCAAAAACTCACTGCTAATAGCTGCCATTCAAACGTTACTTCCTCCATTTCCCCGTGTCCCAAAAACAAGCAAATCCTTTGACACATATGGTGTCGTGGAAATTGTGAACGACCATAGGTAACAGGGGGCATCAGAGTTTATCAGAAAGGTGAATTTCACATTTGTTTCTGAATAAGCCTTGCGGCCGCGTTTCGTGTCCGTAATTTCCTTCCCAAAGTGTACCAACGTGAACTCGAATCCAGAATTGAACAATTACATGTGAGACACATTAACTCTTTGCTAGAGTGTAGGAGATAGAGAGGAAACAGAGCCACCAAGCCATAAACAGACATTGCGACAGAAGGAAAACACTTCAGAAAAATAAGCAAGGGCAGTTTGTGTGTGCGCTCAAACTTATTTTATTACGATAAGAAATCAGCGCAAGATATCAGAACTAGCGCATTATGACAATGTAAAGGAAAAGAATTAACTCGGGCTCTGCAATTCTCCAACGACTACATGTCCAACACAATGAAAGAACAGATGAGTAACGCAACACACGCACACGCACACGAACACGCACACGCACACGCACACGCACACGCACACGCACACGCACGCGCGCGCGCACACACACACACACACACACACGCACGCACGCACGCACACAGACACACACACACACACACACTCGCACACGCGCACACGCGCACACGCGCACGCACGCACAGTGCTGACCATGCAAACACTATAATAACTACCTGGAGAGCTGCCCCTGTGGGAATTAGTAGGGTGATTGCACCGAACGAGATATGCCACAAAGTATAGAGGAGGTATAGAGGAAATTTCATGTATAGAGGAGGTATATAGAGGAGGTATTCATCTATTGCAGGTATAGAGGAAATTTCATGAAGGGGTACTGGCCTGAAATTTTCTATGTACCCGCTTCACTCTGTATCTGTCTAGCATGACACGGAAAAGATTGTTTAGTGATCTGGTTGATGCATTACTACCTATTCTACTGTATAGAGTAATGTACAGTTCAGAGCCAGCACAGGATATGCTAAAGCGTATACAAAGAATAGCGGTGCCACCATGGGTGAAGACCTTATCCAAACTTCACGCTGGAGTGTCACCTGTAAAAACGTGTCGAAAAGAGAAATGGTTGTAGGTTTCACGGGAGGTTCATTGCTACCCGTGCAAAAAATTAGCAGTGGCTTAGTTCGGCTATGCCAGGATATGCGTAGCGTGAGCTAAGTTTCAGCTGGTTATTCTTAGCTTTCTTGGTTGTCTAGAATTAGCTTGATTATCATGCTTACTGCTGTTTCAATTACACACACACGGTATACGCATTATGTGACATGTATATTTATCAAGCGGCTCTGGCGCAGCGTCACCAATCGCCCCAGAGCTAAGCTGGTTTCACAAGCGCACGCCGGTGTTGCTGATACGCACGAGCCATCGGTTCTACACCCGCCACCCCTCGCATGATCATCAAGTGGACTGGGCCACAACATGCGGAACGGAGGCGGGCGAAGACGCTGGGCGCGTGGGGTGTGTGAGAGACGCCGGGCAGTGAGCAACGTTCTGTGCGCCGTGTGACGTCACGGCTCTTAGCTTATGCGCAGCATGGTTCGCCAGGAGCCACGTGAAACTGCTCAACCTCGGCCAGTGTAGCTCACGCTACAACAGCCCGAGATCGTCGGACATGTGTTTTTGGAGTGCTGGGACGGGGTCTTTTTTTCGGACGAGCTTCAGCGGATACTAAAAAAACGATTTCCCACTTGACGGTAACGAGATCACGTTTTTACCAATTGAGAGCGATAACGGGGTACCATATGACCTTGTGGGGCTCTGGCTCTGTACGGAATATGGAAATAACGTATGGCCATAAACCATCGCGACGTTTCCGCGAAGCGGGCTATAACATATTTTGCCAAGCCTATGCGAATGATAATTGAAGTCTGGAGAGCTCAGCCTGACCCTCCTGATTGGCTGCTTGTGATGGAAAAGCTCCAAAACCTAAAGAAAATTTAACCCTCTTTCTGCTAGCAAGCTGTCGGCTAGCAGTTTCACCATTGTAGTGTTCGTTTCTGGCTTTATGTTCTGGTGCTAATATTTTGTCGAAGAAAGACGATCAAGAAAAAGAAAGTCAAGCTAGCGTAGTGTAACCGCCCTTGGCTCGTGCTCTAGACACCCAAATGCATATCCCACACGAACCTAAGCGTGTTTTTCAACTTACTTTTTCTATTTTATTAGTTTATCCCATACGGAAAACCAAGTATAGTCCGTGCGAGAGAGGGCAATACAGTTCAAAAGTCCAGTTTATATACACTGCAGTACAAAATATAGTCGCAGTTCACAAGAAACCTGTAAGAACATGTGACATAAACACAGACCAAGAACACAGACCAAGCGACAAAGGTCGCCAACATGGTCTTTGCAGCGGCGACCATTTTGGAGGTATACGCGTTGACGCCGGCGACTACGGTCACTCTTCACTCTTCATGAGAAATGCTTCTGAGGGTTTCGCATTTGAGCAAACACGCCCGTCTATTGAGATTATGGCATACTTTATTAAGGAGCACCAGGTGGTAGAAATTAATCCAGGGCCCTCCACTACGGCGCGGCTCATAGCCCGGAATATAGCTCCGGCACGTAAGACACCAAAAATGCGGAAAAGGTTCTGCCGGGATAAGATAGTATGTTAGTCGAGCCGATAATTGTAGTAGCTGTGTGGCTTATTTGTTTATGCCTGTATAGCTAAAAAGTGGATCCGGACTGACTGCTACGTTCTATGGGCAACAGAGTTACGATTGCCACGTTCTATGCCAGCAGTCGGAAGTTGCACTGCAGACGAAGAGACGCTGACCAGGTTGGTTTTTAAATGTAGCCCCAAGTGGCGGCGAGCGCCGTCTTCACTCGGTTAAATACCTTGTGCAACTATTCCGCTCTTGTAGAACGGCGTTCGCCCACAGTATCGAATGCCGGTTGACCAGGTGTGTGCATGGTTGCAACCGAGGGCATAGCGTTCTGCTCAAAGATTATATCCGTTTGCTTTAGCATGAGCCTCGGAGCGCCAATGCTCGCGCGGTTAGTCACTAGACAATGGAGAAGCAGAAGAGAGACAGGTTTTTATAATTAGCGCCGACCTTGCGTAAGATTGGGCTGGCGACGCCGAGCGCAAGCTCCAACGTCGGTCTGACCCTGCAGCCGTTTGTTAACGGTGCTTTTGCGAAGACGCATGGGCGCCATTTAAATAAGCATTGTGATAAACCCGAGGCCACAGGGCACCTCTCTTCAATGCTCGGCAGAACGGGATGCGTAAAGCGAGACATTATTAATTGTGTAACAGCTGAGAAACGCTTTAACATACCATGGTGACGAACCGTAGCAGGGCGCCATTTAAATAAGCATTGTGATAAACCCAAGGCCACAGGGCACCTCTCTTCAATGCTCGGCAGAACGGGATGCGTAAAGCGAGACATAATTAATTGTGTAACAGTTGAGAAACGCTTTAACACACCATGGGGACGAACCGTAGCAGGGCGCCATTTAAATAAGCATTGTGATAAACCCAAGGCCACAGGGTACATCTCTTCAATGCTCGGCAGAACGGGATGCGTAAAGCGAGACATAATTAATTGTGTAACAGTTGAGAAACGCTTTAACACACCATGGGGACGAACCGTAGCAGGGCGCCATTTAAATAAGCATTGTGATAAACCCAAGGCCACAGGGTACCTCTCTTCAATGCTCGGCAGAACGGAATGCGTAAAGCGAGACATAATTAATTGTGTAACAGTTGAAAAACGCTTTAACACACCATGGTGACGAACCGTAGCATGGAAACCATGGCCGCCCCTTTTCAGCTTCGCTGGTCAACAATCTCGACACGCTCTAAGGGCCGAGCAATTTTAAACAGCGAAGCTGTTTAGCAAATCAGAATTTTTCGTGTCCGCAGTAAAAATACCAAGAAATTGCCGAGCGCACGCACCTGAGAGCGTGCACGTGAGCGCGAGCCTCGCAGCGGCCGCTCGGCAGTTAACCAAACTAAAAAAATACCCAGCGCTCGTGTGTGCGTGCCTCTCGGAGATTACCCAGCATCCCCGACGCACGTTTGTGGAGCCAACTATACCCACTTAGGGGGATTGGCCAAGATTGGCCAAAAAAAAAAAAAAAAATCCAGCGTTCGCCCTAATCGTGGCAACACTTGCGAACGAGAAAGACACGTCATAGTGTGCGCCCCGCCAAGGTGATGTCCAATCATTATCACTTCAAAAAAAAATGATAGAAGCTCACAGTTATAGCAACAATGATGGAGTAAATGTCGTTGCGGCAGCGAAGAGGAAGGAAATCGGCTACAATCGTGGACTTAAACCGTCATGATGGTCGTGAAGGTTGCGTACGGTTTCGCTATCTTGGAGGTTTACGCGTTAGTATGAGCTTCCTTCCTTTTTTTTGTTTGTGTATTCTCTACGTGATTTGTTGCTGAAAACAACTTTCTTTAGAAACTGGAAGTGATTTGAGTTTGGTAGAGAGAGCTAGTTCTTTCAAATAAAACAACCATGTGTTCTGTCTTCATAGCGTCTCTAACAGCACCGCGTGCACCGATGGTATGCCGCGTATTTCGTCAGTCGAGAAGTTTGGCTAATTCCAGAATGCCTTTTTATGCAACTGCATCGCGTATGCGCTACCACATTGCTATATGCTCACATACCGTAGATTACATGCCCACCATTTTGTTGGAACAATTCTATCTTTTCGTACAGGAAACGTCTCTGCATGCAAGAGAGTTGCCAGATCCCACGAGGCTTGTTTACAGCTTTTGTTAACTAGTGGTTGTGGCAACTTGGCCCTTGCGCTGTGGTACGCAGCGAGCAGTGAACTTGTTGGCGTTGGGAAAATTGGCAATGCAGTTGAAGCTGTAAAAGCGAACTTCCTTGGAGTGACGGGAAGCTGGTTCGCGCGTATGCGGGCAAATTTTGTTGGCATCACGAATAGTATAGCTTTCTTCAAAATTAGTCTTCTTTCCCTTATTTCAGTACTTAATTGTCATGCTGTTCCTTATTTAACTTCATCTGTCTCGATTTCCTTCTGTTGACGTTCTGCGAACCTTAGTTTATTTAGATTTCGGTTTCCTTGGTCATTATTTCCAAGTGTCATAATTGTAAAATTCGTTTTCGTTCGTGAGATATCGTTCCTTGAGGAAGTAATTAAAGTGTGTGTGCATCAGCGTATGGTTTTTTTGTTTAAAAGTCTCTTTTCGTTTTCAAAAACATTGTCGTGATATGCCGCAAGACCATTTCCTTAAAAACCGTATACTCTGTTGTTATATGAGTGTCAAGAGCACATTAGAGCAATTTCATGTTTCGAGTAGGGTAAGTAGCTTACTTCCCAGACGTTTGACTGAACAATAGCAACAGTATTTAGAAGATAAAACACATGTTCATGAAACCGCATACAGGGATAAAATAAAAATACATGGTCAAGAATCCCGAAGACAATATAAAAACAGGCGAATAATAAATGTTATGGTGCCGCAGAATAAACTGCACGCTAACTAATCCAATCGAGGACAGAATTTGTTACAGTGTACGCCCGTATAATTTAGTCCGATAATAGATTATAGATTAACGCTCATACTTCAACCGTGTTTAGAAATTTCGAGCAGATCCGGAAGAACTCTCAGTTTAATGTTTAGAGTAAACTCGTGTGCCCCAATTACTCGTGGGCCCGAAGTTTAGCTAAGTTAAAGTGTCCTGAAAAATTTGCCACAACCGTCTTTATTAACGCGAAAGAGGCAGACAGCCATTTTTCAGTGTGTCCTCAGTATAATTACGGACTGAAAACCGAGTCAAGTAGGCACAGTTCCCACACGTGGAGCGATATCAATTTTTGGACTACCGTGGCAGAAAAAAACGAATAGTGGGAACCAGTGCATTCGTCCCCCGGCATTCAGCTCTGACACGTGTGGCGTAAAAGTTAAGGGATCATTCGCAGGTACATACAAGCAGAATGGCCTGTGTGTACCCTTTATGGAAACTCTAAATACCTATATGGCTAGCAACTTTAGCTAGACTGTGCTACACAGCAGTGAACCATTTGGACAGGGTGACGATTGCTTATGGCGTGAAACATTAACTTTGAAGCTTCCATTTTTCTACTGTATTCTGCCTAATTTAATGTCAGCTGCGATATTTTAGTTTTTGCACAAGAGAATCGTATATTTATTAAGGATTTAGGTATATCACTATTTACGGTCTGAGTACACCGCGAGGAGCATGGCTGACAGGGCTCCATTCTCGTGCTATACACATTCCAGTATAGGTATGATCCATGGTGTTTTTACTTCTAACCAAACTAAATTTAGCGGTCAACACGTTCGGAGAGTTTCATAAAAAATTGAAAAAGCGCTTTTTTAAAATATCGCGCTGTACCTTACAGTTTTTTCTTCTTTCCCCCAATCCATATACAATAAATTAGGCGCAGAGTGGTTGCTATGGTGCCAACGCGGACATACAAACAGCATTTTTTGTGTGTTACTTCCTCGCTTATCGGATCCGTAAAGGGTTCAATTCTATTTTATACAAAACATACACACGTTATACGGATCTGAGGCAAGTCACGATCCCTACAGTACGTCGTCGAGAGCCGGGCGGACAGGGTTCCTTTCTCGCGCTGTACTCGCTCCAGGAACAAATTGATGAAACATGTTTTTGATGATTATGCAGTTACATGTAAAGGCCTACAACTGGAAAAATTTGAGGAAAATTGAACCTGTGTTTTTTTTATATTAGCTCCTGAAATTTATTATTTCAGTTTTTTCGTCAAACTTGCGTGTCTGTTGCACCATAATTGTAAAGTATACAAATTTAATATTCCGTGTGTTTATTTAGATCTGTAAGGGGCACACGTGAGTAAAATTTGAAGGTTGTAATTTAAGTACGTGTTGCAATATTTAGGCTCAAAATTCGAACAAATTTGCGCTGTGACCCAAATCTGACATTTTATTTCGAAAAGTATGTATAATTGACAGCAGCAAAACTTTTTAAGATAAATTTACACCAGATGTAAATATAGTATAAAATTTACGCATTACCCCTCATCAATAATTTTGTAGCTAGACGTCGCTAAATTTGGCCAAGGCGCATGGGCCTGTAGCAGCGAGGGCCAACCTCGTCGTGTTCCAAAAAGTTTTACACTTAGAGAAAAAATTTCCGGGTGAAAATGATGCTGCATCTCAAGATGGGAACAATCAGAGAACGATATTAAAAATTTTCAAGCAAATTGAGGAAGTCAACCAGGCACACTTCGCTTGATCTTTTCTTAATCCACCCACTGGTCCTTTATGTCTTTATATAAAACAGCTTATATTTCCCCTGGGAAAAACGGGTTATCAGCCATCCATTTGTGTTAACACGTGAAGCCGACTTTAAAGGGATGGGTGTAAGTTTGGACTTTATAAGATGGCTTTCCCACATTGTGATGCACAGTGAAGCATATCCATCTAAGGAGGGAGTATGATTACAGAAAACGCAACTAACTTTTGTGTAACAGAAGGTATCTGGAAACTGATTACATGACAGCTAGCCGCTAAGATGACCCTATCATTACGCCGATATTCATTTACTTGTCAGTCCTAGTTCACTGAAGTTCTAAATATTGTGTAATTCCCTATTTGCTGTCAATACATACCCATATACGGAGGCAGCATTGCTAATCCTTGTAACTGTCTCTTGCTCTGTTGCTCTGTTACTGGCTGTAACTCTTTTTTATGTAAGCGATTCCGAAACAAATAATACCACAATTAGCCGCTAAAACTACTTTAATATTACGCCGACTTTCATTTACTTCTCAAGAGTGGATAGTTCACAGTCAAGTTTTAAATTTTGTGGAATTCCCATCTCCTGTCAATACATGGCCTTTTGCGGGAGGCAAACGCACATGCATGTTTGTAATGCAACTCTAATTCATCCAAGCTTCATTAAGGTAATTACCTTGGAAGTATGCTCAATGGCAAATTACAAACAAACGTGCTGCAGTTCGTGCACGTTCAGGACTATGCCCCGGTCAAAGCATATTGTCGCTCACGTTGAAACGTCGGCACCAGAGCTTCGCTAATAATCCTTCAACGCAAAGTGGAAGGGCACTGAATTTCTTTTATAATCACCTTTTCACGATTGATTCTTTTTGTTTTTTTCAGGAGGATGTCAAACACTAAAACAATATTGTGTATGACAGTCCATTCACGCGAGCTAAGTAATTCGATGGCTGAAGCCTGAACGGAGACCGCGAATCAATCCCCACAGCCAGAAGTTGTCTCCTAAGGTCCCAGTAGGTAACAGACCATGTGCACTACAAGCAGGTAATACGGAACGGTGGAACCCACCCATGAAGACGCGTGCACGACGAGAGAGTAGGACAACACACACGCTGGGACTAGCAACAGTTCAATGAATAAAATTTCGAAGGAAAAAACCAGGTCAGGGCGTGCGCCGTACAAACTAAAGTAAAAAGACCAGCTGATGACGCAATTCAACATCGGCTCTTTTGCAAATATTCAGCTTCTTTGCCTGATACCGCAAGTGAGGGCACACTCACGCAGTTTTCCAAAACGTGCTTTCGCATTTGATAAGCTTCAATAAGCTCCCTCTCGCGGTTTGTGGTTCCCCTACAAATTATACAAATTAGAGAGGGGGTGCATCCACAACCCGAGGTGTGTACCAAAAGGCCCAACACCAAACTCTTCTAGGTAATATGGCTTAATGCAGAAACAAAAGGAAGCTTGCCAGTAAGCCAGGGAAAAGTAAGTTTAGTTGCATTAAATAAGATTTCAGACAACGACAGATACGCAACAATAACCTAGCGCGCACAAGCAAAGCACCAATATCCACTGTCTGATTTAAAACTTTATATGCAACGGATAGGCATTAAAGCGAAATAAAACTTCCCTCGAATAGCAGGAATACGACCTCTGCAATGAAGGGACCGATGAAGCATCTGTTGGGTAACAAACTTTCGCACAAAGCGAGCTGTCTACTTATCCAGCGAAGTCGTTCGCTGCCAGTGCATTGCTAGAAAGCCCTTGGATCAGCGTACCGACAAAGCATACACACATATTACGATGACGCAGTGCGATGACACATATTTGTGCCGGAGTATTTTTGCCGCGGTACTGCGCATTCTTCTTCAAGCACTCGCGACATTGCGAGCCAGGAAGGGACGTATCAGAGCTAAAAAAAGAAGCATCAACTTCAGTGGTTTGTTGAACCTATCAGTGCGTGCATCTTTATTTTATAATGCACGAGGTACTACAAATACAAAAAAATATAATCTGCGCTCCACAAATATAATTTTGAAGGGTCATCTTTTACAGAAAGAGGAAAATAGCGATTCAGCATGAAAACCAGTAAGCCGCGAGCATTAAAAAAGCCATAAAATGGCAAGCCACAAAGTATGCCAATACACAAGGCTGAAACACATAAAGACTAACTGTTTTAAAGTCTTTCAAAAAACAACGTGATTTCTACGTTGTTCTATTATACAACTGTAAACGCAGAAATCAAGCAAAAGGAAGATGCAACTAGACGTCATGATGAAACCTTGCGAGCCTTTAAAGGGTCCATGAAAAGAAAACACAACTTTGGTTAACTTAAAAAAATTATGCTTCAGTACCTCACTCAGCTCCATTTCGGCAACGAAAAACGTTTTTTAACCGATAAAAACGCAAGAAATACTTAAGAGCTTCCAAATTTCGCGCCACAGGGACGTGTTATCGGCGCGAGTGACGTCGTATAAACCAGCACTAAAAACATAATTTTCAGTGGGTTAGGTGCACGTTAGGATTCAAGTGATTCGATCAAACGGAACTAGCGGCCCCACTACAATTGTCCAGTCATGTGTCCTGGTGATTGATTAGTTCGGCCACCGTCAATCGCCCAAAGAAGCTTCTGTGACGTCATAGAAAAGTTGCTGGAAACTGGCTAGCGAATCGCCACAGCTCTACACGTTTTCTTTAATATTTCTGTTATTTTTTTTCGTAGTTTGTGATGAAACTGGTATCATTTTTATCAGGGCAAAGCAGCCTTTGTAATGAACCAAACTTGTATTTTGTCTTCATGGCTCCTTTAACATTGCGAATAGAGCTACGGCGTCGGACATATTGTTGGTATATTAATCTTTGTTTTCAATGGAAAAATTTCCAAACATCACAGTCTTTCATCTTCTTATAGTCGATCCTAATTAGGTCTTTATGAGTTTTATTTAGAGCCCATTCTCTCCGCTGTCGCTGCTGAAACGGGCACTGGAGCAAAACTGTGGAGCCCTAGATGAGAAAAAACGTGGTAGACAGCACGACGCTCGCCAATTTTTTCGTTTTCGCGACCAAGAAACGGACGATCCTTCCATCTTCGAAGTAATGACAACGGCGCCCGTTTTTTTAACGAAGGATACGCTCGTAACATTACGGGATTTTTTACAGTACCACGTACGCGCGCCTCCTCTGTGCTTAAGCGTGCTACTGAGCTGACCGAATGTGGTATAATAATTTGTATCTTTACGTTTATGATTAGTCTAGAAGTGCTGACTCATTTCGCTCGGCTTTATTGTCGATTTGCATTCTGGATGGTTTGTATTGGACAAAGCTTCATTTCAACCATTTTTATTACAGAAAAGTGCACTTTCTTGCAAAATGTTTCGCAGAAGTTTTAATTGAGGGCAATGAAACTCGACTCCGCATAAGGGGCGTTGGCTACGCTGAGTAATAAATGTGTGCTTTCAATAGGTAAGCCGGTATTGTCTGCTTATATCAAGGTTGCGGTTACTGACCAATTCAAGTGAAAAAAGTATTGAAAAGCCGGTATTATCAACTTTTATGGAGACTAACCTATCAGGATTCCCTCGCAGAAGCCACAGAAAACCCACTGTGCATAGATACTTCGTATCTGGCGTGTCACAATCTTGTACACCACGGTGCATGGCAAGCGGCATTACCAGGCCGCCAGTAACTGTTGTAGTGAGGGGGCACAAAAAATGATGTTAGTTGTGACTTGGCGCAACCAAAGGGACGAATTAATCACGCCTCTCAGCTCAAAGTCGTGTTGTAATTCCTTGGGCAAACTAGCGGTCCTGCTCTGCATTCGAATCGATCTCTATTGCAAATTCTGGAATCGCGCACACGAAGGGATAGTTTGAGAATGGTAGCAAGCAACGCTATTATTTGTATGTTCACTGCATATAACGCTTCGCTACATTATTTCCATGCTTTTAGCAACGGTTATGCTGCAGCTCTAATAACTGCAGCGCTAGAAATAACTAAATTCCCGCTATTGTGCGAGTAACACACCTGTGTTTGCTATATGCAATGTTGGCTTTTGAAGTTTAATGCTGTAGTACCGCTGTCTTAATGCCTCCATACATTCTCTGGATGCATTTGAGGTAAGTTTGCGTATTTGTGCTGCGTATTACGTAGGTGTTTTAATTCATTCCACAAAAACCGTATGAGCTAAATGTCAGTGTTGCATATTTGCATGTGCACAAGTGCATATTTGCATTAGAGCCTCTTCAATGCTCTCTTTCTCATGTCTAGAAAACCGATCAGAAGAGTGCGAATTATATGAATATGAGTTCAACTTTCTTAAATTTATCATGTCATTCGCATTCATTTGCAGATATAGGTCATGGTGTCACCCATGTGTTTTTGTGGGTGGGCGTGCACGTTTATGCACGAGCGCAGGTTTTTTGTTCCGTCGAGAGCTTCCTCTTCCTACAGAAATTCCGAGCTATGATTCTAGTATTCAAACAAGGTTCTTGTATGGACGTCTGAGCAGACAACACGAGGTACGCCCCGGCCGGGCAGCCAGCTACTGCACCTCCATTTACATTCTGCGCGTGATGCTATGACCCACTGAGTTAAGATCACGCTTTCAAAAAACACAGTCAAGATGGTTCGGTCAGGAATGACGCGAAAAAAACAATGGTTTGTGTCACACACATCAGGTGTCCTGTCCTTGGCTACTGAACAATGGCCGGGAGATCTACGCGGACCGTCAAGGAATGCCCACTTTCTCACTCTCCTGCGAAACACCCCTGAAAACCAATTTAGGATAACCCAATGATCAAAATGGCTTATTTTTGAAAGCTCATTGGCATACATTTTGCGCATTAGGTTGAAGAAAGACGTACAATCACTTTATTTGTGTTGCGGGAAGAAAGAACACACTCGACACGCCGGAGTGCGCACGTTGATGGCTACATGAACGCAATTCGAGTCAACGTGACTGTAGTGTGAAAAAAAAATCAAAGTTTTTTAACTTTCAGAGTGGAAGATTGTGGGAGCTGATATGCCATGACTGGGAAATAGCGCAAACGGACGAATTCACGAGAAGAAGGAAAAAGAAAGAGCTTTCGTATTTGCTATAAATTTCGGCTTGCGCAACCAATAACATTTCTTGGGACTTGATTTATGGTCCGTGTGATCCCCCTGTTCCCCTACGTCACTTTGCACAAGATATAGACAAATTGTCGAAAAGGTTGGAATTCTGTATCTGGGGGGATACCGCCAAAAACGGTTCGCAAGATAAATTCGTGACACCCAGCTCATTTTTCACTAATAACTGCGTAGCTGTTTTAAGAAAAGCCCTCCAGTGTCCATAGATGACAAAATGCTCACTAGCGGATACGTACGTAGTAGTAGTCACAAAACACTGTTACTTAATAGACCCACTGTATCCTCAGTTCGAACTAGCTTAAGGGTCTGTAAGAATATAAAAGGGTTCGAGCACCGGAAACAAAAAATATCAGCCATTCTACTTTGTCAAGAAGGATGGCTAGTGAAGCTTAAAAACAACAGCCTTTCTTGGGATACTGCAAGGTGAAAATCTTGGTTTGTCACTTAGTATGTCTATCTGCCCTTCGATTCAGCCGCCGACAAAAAGTTGAAGGCATTTTGGAGCATGACGTATATATAGCAAAACCCTTCCGAACTACGAAACCCGATAGCGTATTTCTTACGGGTTCATACCCTCCAGAACAAAGAAAACATTAGATATACTTGAGGCAGTACATAAACAAATACAGGACACCCCTTGTGTGTTTTTGAATTTCAAAATATACGTGGGCCTGATTCTTGCGATAGCGAATAAAACGCGTTAAAACGATATTTTAACCACCAAATAGAAAAAAATGGCTTGTTCTGGAGCCACGATTTGGAGGCCGCGGCAAGTCAAACCTTACGGTAACAAAAGGTCACAGTAGACTACGGGCCATAAGTGCCAAAGGGGAAAAACTGAATTGAACTCATAAAACCGCCGTTTATCCATGTCAATTGTTAACATTTTTGATACACACTAAAAACAAAAATAAAGCCCACACTTTGTTTTTTTCCTAGAAAAACAACCACCGAGTGTGAATCTCGCCGACCTCGCGATAAGTGAGCTATTGTGTGCCTCGGGTGTTAAACGAGAAGGAAGGGCGCGTGTGCAGAACTGCTTGAGGAACATAAAAAATGAATACCCATGACCGGAAGCCAGGTGGGTGAGCGCGCGCTCCACGCAGAAAAGAAGTGCTGCTCTCCCCCGCTTTTCCTTACTCGCTCCTTTTGTCTGAAGTGCATTGAAAACAGTAGTAAACCAACCAAACGTACTGCTGCCGTGGCCCCTCTCTCAAATTTCTAGTGTCATATAAGAGGGACTCGGAAGCACCTTGTAGACACTGCTTTTCCAACATCTGTCCACGAGGTGCAGACACGTCCGCTTCGCACGTTCCCTTTTGTGCTCTGTGACCTACGACTCAGCCGGCTGTTGGTCATGGAAGACGGTTTCATCATGTCCACTGCACATCATCTCATGAGCCTCAGGGATCCCCGTACAAGCGACTGGAAGATACTCAGCCCGAGTTTCATCGTCATTATCCTCGGAGGTTACCTGTACATGGCCAAAGTGTGGGGTCCGCAGTTCATGAAGAATCGAAAGCCGTACAAGCTTAAGAGCCTCATAAGAATATACAATTTGATCCAAATTGTCTCAAACATCTACTTCTTGCACAAAATGATATACTACTCCTATTGGAAGGCAGGATACAGCTTGTTCTGCCAGGGCCTGACGTACGAGGCCGACGAAAACTCGATGAACCTGCTGAACGCCTTCTACTGGTACTTCTTCGCCCGAGTCGCTGACTTTTTGGACACGTTCTTTTTTGTGCTCACGAAGAAGTTTTCGCACATATCCGTGCTGCACGTGACCCATCACACGATTGTAATCTTCAACGGCTGGATGTTTATGCGATTGGGTGGCGATGGTCACCCCGTATTTGGTCTGTGCCTCAACGCATTCGTTCACATCATCATGTACGTGTATTACTTTTTGGCCTCACTCGGTCCCTCGATCCAAAAGTACCTCTGGTGGAAGAAATACCTTACGAGGGTTCAGATCGTCCAGTTCTTCATCATGATTATTCACGGCTGCATACCAATATTTGTGGACTGCGGCTACCCTGGCATCTTCCTGTGCATTGGAATTCCTCAGATCTTTCTCATCCTGGGTCTGTTTGTCAATTTTTACGTGCAATCGTACCTGAACCGGTCGTCTGGAGGTCCCCCCAAAGCCGTGGTCATTCCACTGAATACCGAGGACTCTGAAGGTCGTACAAAACCCGGCAAGTACCAAAATTGGAAGAAAGACCAGTAACATGTGACACTGAACTCGAGAGGGCTCTTCAAAGGATCTCTAGGCTTACGGATGTGTGTAAACTGTAAGTCCTTCCACTGCGAAAAGGGGATGACAGTCCGGAAGTTGAATCGTGTGATGCTCTTGCGATTAGTTCTCATTGCAGAAAGGCCCTTTCTTAACACGTGTGAATGGCGTAAAAGCTGAGGTAATGGGCTTGAAGCGACATTCGAGGCTCGGTGCAAAAGGTCCTGATGCACTGCATTATATTGTTTGTAGACAGAGGTTCAAAAGTGCACGAAGATTTTCTCGTTGACGCTGGGAAAAGTGCCTGTTGTTTGCAAGTGGTTGTGTGTAACAGGAGGCGCGGTTTCAGTGCGGTCATAAGGTTTTGATGGGAGTGCTTTGATCTGGAAGTTGGCGTATGTTTGAAGAAGAAAAACGCGGATTTTTTAAGTAGTTTTTTCTGTAGTTTATTCAAAAATCCCGCAGTAGAAAGCAAACCATACTCCCTGCAGCCATATTGAGTCACTTTATGCTGGCATCCTGTCAAGTTAAGCAGGTGCACAAAATTGAAAATTGGTGGTTCTACAAATTAAGGTTGCACTAGCATCTTGATTTCAAATTCGATTGGGAAATTAGTGAGGGCTGCCAATAGCCATTCGTATCCATGGATTCTAAACGGGCGGTTCACGATGAATTGTGCTCGACTTATGCCTGGGTTGCATTGCTTTTGTACATAATCCGGTGTTGAATGTTACTAGTTAGTGATTATGATGCGGCAAAGGTCAGTGTTTTTGGCAATGTTTACTGGGGAATGTTAAACGGAATAATTTTGTCACTTTCATTTTTGTACACATGTTCGTACACTTCCCCAACAAGAAAGTTCTATACAAAATATGTTAGCGAACAGTACATGATGACATGTTTGTGAACCAGTGAGCAGTCATTCACTTGTTCAGTTGTTCACTTTACATTATTAGCTTAACAATACTCTGCGATGCTGATGAAGTGTATCTTGCCTTAGTGGGCTTCTCTCGATGGGCGAGGTGTGCTGTGTGATTGTGTGTGCGTGTAACTGCTTGGTTTTCAAACGAACTTGTGTAACACGCATTTACATAATTCGCAGACTTAAAAAAAATGGCGTCAGGACTGGACCATAGTGTTATGATGAATACGTGTGACAGGTAGATAAATTATTAGCTTTTATCTGCCAAACATGGTCTCAGAATTGATGGATTCTTTCTACGACGAAGGCATGTGATATGTACAGGGTTTTACGACGATAAATCGGCGCCTTTGAAATTTTTACCTGCGAAAACCGCTTTTCCGTTAGTATTTAGATTTTATATAGAGGTCGCATTTTGCAGTTTTGCTGAACGCAAAGAACAGTGGCGGAACTTTCGTGATTATGTAGAAAATAAAATCGATTATCGCCTATAGGAAACCGGCAGCGATTTTGGGCAGCCATGGACAACTTGGAACGACGGTGCCACCTGCGGTATGCAGAACAAAACGCGCAATTCCTGTTTTCGGCAGCGAGAAAACAAATGAGGGGGCAGATCTAAAACCTGTTTTTGTTGCTATTTCAATACAGTTATAAATAATACTCAAGTGTTAATTAAAATCACAATCAAATATTCCCATGGTTCACAGTTGCCAATACCAATTAACGTTTGATTTTGTCTTCCATCTGATTTCGGATCATCTGTTATCGGCTGTGCCAGATTACCTTTGAAATCAGACTTGCGATTCTTTCTTTATACTTTTTGGTTTGTTGCCGTTTTACTTTTATTGTTGTGAGCGTGCGTGTCTGGTGTGTTTGTGATGTGCTGTTATGCGATCTTTCAGTGCAGACGATCCGAACAATGAACCGTGAGAATATTTTATAGCGATTAGTAGAAACCCTTGTGTAACTATCTGGTGTTATTATGCAACTACCTGGGACTGTATCTTTCACAAATGATGTGTTCTCCGACTCATAGATAACAAAGGGAAATCCTTATCACGAGTGTTTGCCCCTGTGAGCGTGTAATAGGAAGCCGTGGTATTACACTGAATTCAAAGGCCGTGTTCACAAATTTTGCGTTGTAATTTGCGAAATATTCTTATTTGTACTCCTTCTAAGCACTTCATGTCACAGGTATCTTTTCTATTGTCTTCCCACAAATGAATCTTGAAGTTCGGAGCCAGTGTAGAACAATCACATAGAGGCTACGTGATTTCTGCCGGCCACGATGTTGTTTCGATGCCACGTCATGGTGTTACGTCACGATGCTTTGTTACGTCACGATGCTCTCTTCCGTCCCGCCACAAGCACAGCCAGTCATCTGTGCTCTAGCTGCTATTCATTTAACTTTTTAGGTTATTATTTGACCAGGAATCAAGCTAAGGATGGTTGCTGGGTGGTGAGGGGAAGTTGGTGCTATGACATGGGACGCAAGAACTCTTCTACAAGACGACGGATATACGCGGTAATCCATTTCAAACCAATGAGGAGCTTCGTGTAAGATGGGCACGCAGTGTTGCTCGTGAAATCTTTGTTCTGCGCAAGAAGAGCTTGGTGTCTTTTAATGGTACTTTTAAGTTTTGCATAGCACCGCTGTGGTTCAGTCATGATTCCTAGGAAAAGTTTCGGTACGTATAAAATGACCATCCGACTAAGGTAAGCAGTCTCTGTTCTAGCGAGTGCGTATTAACAAACAAGCACAGAAAACAAAATCGCCGAAGATTTGATGCTGACGTTTTGCGGAAAAAAAAGGTTGGTTCAGATCAATCGAACATTATTTCACAGCAGGTAACAACCGGAGATACATAATAATGTTCCGAACGTCACCCTGGTTCAGATTGTGCCCTTCTGTATTTTTATTGTGTGGCTAGCTTTTTCGTCTATAAGTTGCACTTGCTCTGACAGAAAATTAAGCAAATCAAGTGAGTTCCTCTCAATGCTACTTAAAGAACCAAAATGATGCCTACTGCTGCGATCAAGCGACGTTAACTAGCCCACAAAGAAAATCACCACCCCTCAAGACTTAAAGTTACGCTTGTAGAAAGTGTAGACTCAGGTTTATCGTGATAAACCCAAAGTATGAACAACCCCAACATTACTCAGGAAAAGAAAAAAAAAGATCCAGCAAGCTAGTGCATTGATTTATGCAATCAGAACTCTGATCAGCTTCCGACGGTGGGGCTCCTCGATTATCAGTTCCCAGAAACGCGTTCCGGCGCTCAATATTTCGCTACATTGATTTATGCAATCAGAACTCCGATCAGCTTCCGACGGGGGGAGGGGAGGGGGGGGGGGGGCTCCTCGATTATCAGTTCCCAGAAACGCGTTCCGGCGCTTGATATTTCACTTCATTTCTAAGGGACGTCCGGTTCGAACACAGTATTCGGACTGCCCGCTCACCGTCCAGTACTGGCAAATCGAGGATGCCCATGATAGGCATTGCTCAACAAACCTTCCTCCAGTCAATTTTTGTGACCAGAAGAAAGGTTGATGTTGTGTAGATAGAAATACTACAGTGCATCCGCCGCAGGTAACCCAAGCACAAGAACAAGAAGGCCAGTTGCGTCAACTCGCGTGACGTCAAATAAGGACCCACATTGAGCGGCGCTGCTCAGAATGAGCGTAGCCTTGATATGACGTGGCGCCGCGTCGGCCACGCACCCCGAAACACAATATACGGATCATTTGCATAGAGACAATTGCCGCGTTAAAGTTGGCGTAGGAGGTATTTCGCTGCCGGGATTATGCTAAAATCCTTGGCTGCAAGATTTCCCTTGTCATCTGGGTTCACCCGGTGAACGCAACCTGGAAGTTCCGATGCAAATCCCAGTTTCAACGAACATTTTTTTTCGGTCCTCGCGAACCAAAATCCGCTTAGTTTAGAAATTTGTGTCATGCGTGACGGGGTTCATGACTGTTGGCCTGCGTCTACAACTTGGACTAATGCAAAAGGCAGTGTAGAATACCATGCCTTAGAAAATATCAGCTTTTTACGCAAACTTTCAACGCACATTGTCAAGATGGAGTACAATGACCGGACGTCAGGCCTTGAATTTTAATATTCTACGATGAAGCATTGCAGCAAGGGAAAGTTTTCGGACAATAGAAACCTTGGATAGCATTGGTGAATGTCCTGTTCGTTGGACGTACGCTGAATTGAAGATAATCGGCCGCCGACGAAAAGGCCGATGTTCAGGCTTCTGCGAGACAATCCGCGAAACAGCGTTTTAATTACATTAAGTAACATAACTTGTCATAAAATCTAAACTTTACCCTCGTCTAGTTTCTTTCTTTTTACACAAAAATTCCATACAACCTCATAGCAGCCTATAAACGGAGCAAATAACTTTTTTGAGATAAAGCCGATATTTGTCGTGCCTGAAGTTTTGACCACCTCCCGCGAAATCGGCATGAACTTGATTCCTGTCCCGTATCCTAATTTTAACAGTGGAAGCTTGGGAAAGTTGGCATGCGAAAACAGGAAAACAACGGTAACGGGCGAATACGCGAAAGGCAGAAAAAAGAATCGAGCCATTTTATTTGCGATAACTGTTTGGCTTGTAGACCAGATAATATTTTAGAGACTTGATTTATGCTCCAACCGACGACCCTCCCTCAACCTGGAAGAGAAATAGTCGAATGGTCGAACAGGCTAAAATTACTAAGCTGCGGCGGTGGGGCTAGACAAAGGGGTCACAAGACAAACTCGGAACGCCTACCTCACCTCGGCCGAATAACTAAGCAAATGCCTTTTTATCAAAAACAAAGCATTCACATGAATATAGCCGGCAGATCCCTCACTAACAGATATTTAAGCAGCACTAGTCACAAAACGCCGTTTCTGAGAATAGCCACTTAGTATTCGCTTGGGGCAAAGGTGCCTGGCTCACGAGTGTAAGAATCCGTAAGGATAAAAACGCGCAAAAGCGCTATAAACAAACAAACAAACAAACGAACGAACAAACAAACAAACAAACAAACAAAAACAAACAAACAGAAGCAGCTAGTAGAAAGAGTTAAGTGGTGGCTGATTCAATTTAATGCATTATACGATTGCAAGCTCAAACAGTGTTTTGAAATGCCAGCTAGTGTAGAGCAGAAGCCGAGTAGAACATAAAAAAAATAATTTGCACCATGCCCGCACGTAAGAAAAGGACGTCTATTCATATCAAAGAGCGTTTTGAAGAGGCCAGTACTAGTTAATATATGGTAAGTGTCCGCACAACCAAGAGGTAGTTAGATAAAAAGACAGGCGCGCAAGCGACGTAAAGAGCACAAATGAAGCGTCATACGGAGGGAAGCTTGCGCTTCACTTAACACTGAAACTAGAAGGAAAACCGCCGCTTTTGTTTCAGTTTGCCGGGCAAAACCACCAGCGAATTCACATCTCGCTGGCTGGAAAATCAGTGCCCATTGTGTGTTGCGGGTGCTAAACGGGGGGGGAGGGCGCTTGTGCGTAAATGCTTGAGGAAGATGAAAAATGAATTCACCGTAACCACAGGCCAGGAAGGTGAGGGCGAGTTCTACGTAGAAAGAAAGGCTGCTCTTAAAGGCGTTTCCTCACTCACTCCTTTTGTGTAAATTCCAGCGAGGGCTGTAGGCGAGCCAACCAACGTCCTGCTGCCATCGCCCCCTATTATAATTGTCATATAAGACTGACTGTCAAGCACGTAGGACGCTGCTTTGCTAACACCTGTCCGCGAGTTGTAGATACGTCCGTTTCGCCACCGTCTCCTTCGTGCTGTGCGACCCGCGGCTCAGCCGGCTGCCAGCCATGGAGGAGGGTCTCATCATGTCCACTGCACATCACCTCATGACCCTCAGGGATCCCCGTACAAGTGACTGGAAGGCACTCAACCCGAGCTTCATCGTCATCCTCGTCGGTGGTTACCTGTACATGGCCAAAGTGTGGGGTCCACAGTTCATGAAGAATCGAAAGGCTTACGAGCTTAAGGGTCTCATCAGGATCTACAATTTGTTCCAGATTGTCTCAAATATCTACTTCTTGCACAGCATCATATACTACTCTTTCTGGAAGGCTGGATATAGCTTGTACTGCCAGGCCCTGACGTACAAGGCCGACGAGAACTCGATGAACTTGCTGAACGCCTACTACTGGTACTTCTTTGTCCGAGTCGCCGATTTTTTGGACACGCTGTTCTTTGTGCTCACGAAGAAGTTTTCGCACATATCTGTGCTGCACGTGACCCACCACACGATCGTAGTCTTCAATGGCTGGATGTTTCTGCGGTTGGGTGCCGACGGACACACAGTGTTTGGTGTGTGTCTCAACGCGTTCGTTCACATCATTATGTACGTGTATTACTTTCTGGCCTCACTTGGTCCCTCGATCCAAAAGTACCTCTGGTGGAAGAAATACCTTACAAGGGTTCAGATCGTCCAGTTTTTCATCATGATTATTCACGGCTGCATCCCAATCTTCGTCGACTGCGGCTACCCTGTCATGTTGCTCTCCATCGGTATTCCTCAAGTTATCCTCATCTTGGGGCTGTTTGTTAATTTTTACGTACAGGCATACCTGAACCGGTCATCTGGAGGTCCTCCAAAGGCACCGGCCACGTCCCTTAAAGCCGAGAACATTGAAGGACGTCAAAACAACGGCAATTACCAAAATGGGAAGAAGGACAAGTAACATATGACTCTGAAGTAGAGAGTGCTCTTCACACCATTGATAAGCTGACGGATGTGTGCAAACTGTGAGTCCTTTACACTGTGTGTAGAAAATGATACCGTGTGTTCCTTTAGATGTGTCGAGTTTTATTTTGCGAAAAGGCCTCGTTCTTACACGTGGACACGGCTTAAAACCTGATAGAATTCTTCGGCTTGTAGTTGATCTTGAGGTTTGTGGAGGAAGGCCCTGACTCACTCCTTCCTGCTGGCAACTGTCCCTTGTAAAAAGGTACAGAAATACTTGCTTGTTAATACTAAGGAAAAGTGCTTGTTGTATTCAAGTATGTGTGTCTGGTTAGGTGGTATCATTTTCCTGCGACGCCAGCATTCCTAATGTTTTCATGGAAGCAGCATGTTCGAGAACATGGTTTAATAGTAAGAGAAAAACACGTGATTTTAGGTCATAGTTTTTGTAATAACTTGTTGAAGACCCCAAGTGTACAAGGCCAACAAGACAGGCCCAGCAGAGAGTATGAGCAATGCTGCCACGTTGTCAGGTTAGGCAAATGCACAGAATTCAATGTTAGACCTACAGAAAGCGTAAATGTGGTCCCGGTAAGGCCCAGTACACTGTTGGCGCCACCGCATACCCGAAGACCTGGTTCGCCGCCTCTGCACACTTGCAGAAGCCCTGGTCGCTTACTGGGCCTGGTACCAGGACCGGATGCCCGCTCGGCAATAACTCCCAATTGACGGAGTTACAGAGTAAGTTCGCAGAAAATCGTGCTGTTTATTTCGTTTGAGAAGTGGATATGGCTACGGGCCGCCAATAGCCATACTTGCGATGGATCCCGAAGATGTGGTTCAAAGTAAATTGCGTACAACATCTATTTGGAGTGTATTGGTTTTTACCTGATGCGACCTTTTATGCAATCCGGCTGAGATGATGAAAGGACAAATATCAAGATTTTAGGCAATGTTAAGGGTGCGTGTGAAAGGAAAGGTTCTCATCACTTTCATAAAACATTTTCACCCCCACGCTATCTTAACTGTTCGAGGTACATTCCACCAACTACAAAGTTCGTATCAACCGGTTTTACGCTGTGAGCGTAATCATATTATGTAATGCTGAATGAGTGCTCTTTTCTGTTATGGACTGTTTAGTGCACGCGGTGTGTTTGTTTGCTTCTAACAATTGTTATGTAAAAAAAGATATCGCTTGGAAGTTCCATTTACACACTCCAGGTATTTTAAGCAGAGAATGGCCTCAGAACAAAAGTATAGCTTTTGTTACGAATACCACCGCTGGATTAATGTGTACTTTTTACAACGAACATGTGTGATATGTACATAAGCTCATGCTCCTGACTATGTTTTATATGGCAGATGCAATAAATAGTTAATTTTTTACAATGATTGCAAGTGTGTGTACATCACTCTGGGCTTGTTTTATACTTGTAAAATTATTTTAGTTTGTTCATTCGCTCCGCAATATCGGGACCCATAAATGAAAGGATTGGGGAATACAGAAGCTATTGCTGTGAACCCTCATTGAGTAGCATCATATTTCTAAAACTATTTCCTTTCACACAGCCTGGGATACCGTAGCTGCCGGTTTTAGTGACACGACACACTTGCCTGTGAATGATTGTCCACACCTTTGCTCTTCCATCTCCGTAAGAAAATATTTTTCCCTGGACGATATCAGTGCTTCGCAACCACAAAAGGGATCTAGGCTTTCGAGCGCTTCCATCTTGATCATTAGCTCCCACGATAAAATCAGCTTCCCCCAAACCCCTCAATTTCCTCGATTTTGGAAATGCGTGAAGCACAGAAAATCACTGTGAGGTGCACAAAATCATTCAAAAAAGTGAAAATTGAACGAACCGGGGCGCGCGAGCATGGCATCATGCGCCAGGAATGCAAAAACAGTCCTACGGGAGGAGAAGAAGGAGTAATTTGAGAAAGGGAAGCGAAGTGCGCGCCGGGAAAGAGGAACGTCTGCGGTAAAGAAGGGTTGGGCATTGCCGCGCATGCAGTACGAGCCCCCTAGAGAGGTGCAAGTACCAAAGAGAACAAATAGGTTACTCGTGGCGATGGCAAGCGAGTGAAACGAGCTTCGCAAATGCTGTACAGGGAGATGATGTAGTGAGGACCGACACGGCCGGGGAGTTCAGAAAATTCAACAGCAGATCCCTATGATGCTGCTGGTGGTGGCGAGCTAGCGGAACGAGCTTCGCAAAGTGCTGGTTAGTGATGACAGACGGTGCTGCGACGTTCAGAAAACGAAAAATTTCAAGAGGAGGTGAACAGAAGGCTTAACTGGGCTTTCAACCTCATATTCTTAAGGTGTTCTAGCCATCTCCCTAAATTTTTCGTACGGGGGAGGTTTATTAGATGAGGATTTTTTATTTCCTTACTTCATTTTCATAGTTATTTGTTTTTTATTTCTTGAATATTTCTGGATTTATAAATATTCTCTTCAACCAATTATCTCCCGTTCTAGCGAGTGCAAAGGAGCGCAAGTCTATTAGCAACAACGTGACCGACAATGCGATGCCAAAAGTTATTCCTCAGACCCCGCCGGATCCGGTCTAACATTTTACAAGTATACAACCGGCGCTATGTAATTTCAGTAAAAAATATCACCGTCGTGGAGATGACACCTTCTTTTGTGGCTTCGTTTTCTGGTCCCTAAACTTGGGCTTTCGTTGCTGAAAACTTAAAACGGGCAAGTGATTTCTTCTCAGTGCTGATGAAAGAACAAAAACGACGGTTCCTAGTGCGATTAATCGATGTTGACCTGCTACAAAAAAAAAAATTGCAAAGGCTTCAAAATCATAGTTACGCGCGTAGAATGTGTAGGCACCGGTTCCCTGTCTCCCTGTCGTAAGTGTACGCTATGAACCGCCACAAAAATAAAAAGTCTAATATTCTATTATGTGTTTTGGTCAATAAATAGTACCATCAATGTTCAGCGTACCGGGGCATTGCTCTAGACAGTGCCCCTAACTTACGTGCGCCGCATGGAAGTAGAGGTTGTGTCTAGGAAAACACGACGGCGCTTCCACCCTCTGTGAAATACCAGAAGCGCAATAACTGGAAGTGGAGTGGCGTCAACTCTCATGACGTAGATTAAGGAGCCACGTTCAGCGGCGCTGTTCGGAAGGACTATAGACGCGATATAGCTGCGGCGCTGTGCCGACAACACATGACCGAAACTCTATATATGGATCATTTGCATAGAGACAATTACAAGGGTAAAGTTGGCGTATGAGCCATGTTGCTTCCGTGAATATGCTAAAAATTTTAGCACCGGGGTTTTTCTTCTCGTGTGGGCTGATGACGGGGAATCCCATTTTCAAAACGCATTTTTTTTCCGGCCTTATGAATCGAAATATGCTTAATTTTTGAATTTGTGCCATTCGTGACAAGCATTAGGGCTGTCTGAATGCAACCACAACTTTGCATAATGCACACACACTGTAGAATGCACTTTCATGACATGCCTCCGGGAAAAGCAGCTGGGTATGCAAATTCTAATCACACATTGTCAACAAGACGTACAATGACAGGACGTCAGGCGTTGCAGTTTAATTTACTAGAGTTGTCGCTGAAGTTGGTTTCGGACAAAAGAAACCTTGGGTAATACTGTTAGACGTTCTGATCGCTGCAAGTACACGGAGGGTCAGACGACTGATGCTATAAAACGTTTGTAGAATGTGCAAAAAACTGTCTAGTTATTATAACAAAAAATTATTATAACCTAGATGCCCGTTTTATTTTCACGGCGATTGTAACCTAATCTAGTGAGGGTGCTGGAACTGCTTTAAGAAACATTCACTTCCTGCTACATCTGTTAAAAGTGCTACTTCCAGTATCTATGTTACTGAGGTAGACATTCCCACTGTCTGTAGGTCATCGCCGCAGTCAAACGAAATGCACGCTGGGGTATGAGCGCGTAGGTTCTTTGAATCGAAAGATATTGCATAACATTGAAACAGAAGGTAGTTGGTAAAGACATATGACTAATATTTCAGTTTTATTAAAACTTTAAATGTACATTTAGCATCTCTGGCAGCATGATATAAATCTACGTTCGTGCATTACCGCCGGAGTTAATGCGATTTTAACGACGAAAACCAATATATGCATCAAAATACAGTGCACAGTGATATAACCGAGTCTGGTTGTCATCAGGAAATGGCTGCCGTAGAGAAAGCAGGACCGGTTAGAAAAAGTGGTAGGCGCACGATCTGCGCAAGGGAGCCATGGCGGGGTGCAGACGATAGAGGGGGAAGAAAGCCCCTATCGGGTCACACAATTCGCGCACGCCTTCTCCCCACACGGGGTGTTGGCTACACATATCTTGGCCATGTCGGTGACTGAGGTGGCCGCGGAAGTTGGAGAGAAACGGCGTCGCCAGGCTCGGCCGATGAAAGACCCCTTCACGCGGAGCTTGGTTTGCTGGAAAATGCTGCGGAATAAGAACGTATGGCCGTCCGTAATGCTGAGACAAATAGTAAGAGCAGCGGCGCAGCATTCCGAAAAAAGGGTCGATGTGCGTCTGTAGAGATTTTCAGATTAGTGTAGTAGAGATATCAGGGGATAAGGGTTTCATCGGCTCGTCAATACGTCTATCTCAGGTGCACTCAAAACACGCAACTATTTTATCCTTGAAAGCCAAAGCGCTGTCCGATCGAACCATTTTTTATGTAATGAGCAACAGTTTCGCAGGTGTGCCGGTTTTATTTTAGCGAAAACATCTAATAAAACCTTGATTCTTGAGGCGTACATGTTCTTCCGGTAGTTATAATAGTTCCAAATCAGCCCGTTATTGTATTACTGCAAGAAGCACTGGCGCCACTGGACGTCAATGGTCGCCATTGATTGCAGCAGACGGGCAGATCACATGTCCAAAGTTAAGCATCGTTGAACCACCGAAAAAATAGCATGGACAGAAATAAGAACCTCTATAAATTAGAGATTAAAACCTGGGGCGTTCGGTACGCTACGCTTCAAACACAGAATGACAATTTTATTTGACCGTGAGCGTTGCATTCGGAGACTCTAGTTTTGTGCTGTTTATAAGGGAAGTACAACCTGACCAACATACATCTTTCTGGCGTCATGCTGGTGATGATTCTTGCAGTCCATATTTAGTTTTCCGGCGGCTATTTCAACCCGAATTGAAGTACGCGCTTTGCCCGTCATGTGCAATCACTGGTGGTAAGTAGCATTACACCTTTAAATATCACTGTACCTTTGAATAAAACATTCAACAAATTTGATATTATTCAAGCTTTTTTTTCTTTCAAGAATACTCGTTGCATTGTTTGCCTTAACCGAAATAAAACTGACACATTTAAGGCACTCTTTCTGAAACCATAAACACCTACGAACCGGAGTGGTGCTCCCAGTTTCAAGGGCATACCCCAAGTTGCTCTGGCCAGCCCCTTCTGAATTTGGAACTTTTAACAGAGTACTGGTGCTACATCTGACATGTAGCCCAGCCCGCTTTCTCCTCTTTCCTTTCCGCGCTTTGACCACAGGCCCTCCTTTTCCTAATAAATTTCACTCATTCATTTTGTCTTACCAGTGCGGCAAATCCTTTAGATTCGTACCTTCGCGCCCTATAGTATACGTTCATGGCGGCAAGAAAGTTTCTCTGACTTCACACCGAGGGCGCCGAACTTCGTAGCCCATGCAAGGGTAGGTTAGTCGAAAAGGTGTGTTGGGTAGCTGCCAGCACTTGACAAAAAAAAAAAAAAAAAGAGATCCCCATGGCGATAGGCTTGCTTACATCCGTATTCCTACACGGTGACCTTGTAGTACCGTAGACCGGGTGCCGCAATTACGTGAGCCGTAAATCCAGATTACGCGCGCAAATGCGGGTTATTATGCCCCGCTATCCTGCCACGCATTTTGATGACGCCACGGCTACGTTTCTACGGGAAAAGTGAGGTGTGACGTCAAAAGGCCTTATGAATGATTCCGTCTCGCGACATGTATTCGACACACGGTTCGTTTGAACCACACTTCTTTCGTGCCTGTGCTCTTGGCCGGAAATTGAAGGTTTCAGGAACTTTCTTCATTGACTGTGGGGTTTAACGCACCAACGCTGTATACACTGGCGATGAGGCGAGCCATAGTGGAGGGCTCTGGAATAATTTTGACCACCTGGGGATCTCTAACATGCGCCGAAGTCTCAAACACACGGGCGTTTTCGCTTTTCGCCTGTCAGGGACTTTCTTTCCATGCACACTGTGCGATCCCATATGCGTTTCTTAAAAACACGATTGGAGCCTGAAAGACAATCTGGCGTCTCCGGTCAGTTGCGAGCGTATGAGCAAGATTTGAGAGAGAGAGAGAGAGAGAGAGAGAGAGAGAGAGAGAGAGAGAGAGAGAGAGAGAGAGAGAGAGAGAGAGAGAGAGAGAGAGAGAGAGAGAGGCGAAATGACGGTAAAAACGGAAAAATTGTCTCTGGCAACGTACTCTGCGTTGGAAGAGGCGCACTGTACTAAGCTTATACACTGAGCATTTTCGGACGTTTGGAGCGGCCCTCAGGAACCTAGTAGCACCATTTTATGAACGAGAAATTATGCATGCAATAACGTTTACCTTGCGGAATTTTTTTTTAAATCTTCGGGAATTTCGCACAGACATCAAAATTTGAGGACCACAGAGTTTAACGTTATATCTTGATCACTATGGATGCCGGTAGAATAATTTATTAAGCCGGATATCGAAGATATCGAACACAAAGCAACGCTGCACGTTCACAAAAAACTGAACAAGAGATGTTTGCGGGGCACTAAGAAACTTTGGAGCAATTAGTCCTAATTATTTTGGGATCTGCGAAAGGCGAGAAAGGAGTTTCATGATGGGTTCGTGTAGAATAGAAGAAAGATGCATTTCTACTGCTGTGAGCGTTGAGTACATCATTGCGTTCTAAAAATCAACTTTTATATTCCAATAAAAAAGAGTGATTAAGTTGATCCTGCAGATCCTTGGGTACACCAGCCTCTCACGCCTACTTCGGAGAGGACCGTGAATTCAGAATCCCCATACAATTGCCGCAAAAGGGTTCATGAATCTGATTATTTCAGCCATCATCACAAAACCGAGGTATTTCACCGAAGTATTTGTAACGAAAGATGTCGAATTTATACAAAATTATCGCTGTATATGTTGTTTTTCGGTTTATACAGGGGCTAAAAACTCCCTTGTAAATAGCGTAGCGTAGCTTCATTAAAGTCACGAACGCAGCGTGCATTGTGTAGATACCATCTCAAAATCTTTCCCTATTGGTGCTGAAGTGTTCTCCCCATTAAATAATCATCGGCGATCTTAAAAGCAACGCACGATAGAAGATTGGAACAATTTGCCAGAAAGCATATTTAATGCAAATTCACGAAATCCTTACGAGAATATTTTAGCAACTTTTAATTACTGACGTTCGTGATTTTAACGCCACTCCTCTAGGTTGTGCTTGATTACCACGCTTTTTATTTTTTGGATGGGAAACCTTGTTATGCCTGTACTGGAATTTAAATTTCCCCTTGGAATATTTATTTCAAATGTCTCCAAGCGGGTTCGTGTTCATGTTACCCCGTTGTCTTCGTTGCATAGTATTATATTGAATTGAATGTGAATGCACATTTTTGATGTTTTGCCCGTCCTGCACGAATCATTCACTTGGTCTGCAGTATTATGTAGATAAAAAATAAATAAATAAAAAGTTATGCAGCAGGGGTGCGCATGTTTTTACCAATAAAGGCAGTTACGAAATCAAAATTCACTATCTGGTTTAATTCGGCTCGGTGACAGGCTCTAAAATATAAGGTATGTATTCGTAGACCGGCGGTTAGTTGTATGCAACGGGAAGGTTAAAGACAGAAGTTCAGCTATCAGGCTGAGAACTCTTTGCTGCATGCTTGCCGTGGGTCGGACGACCTAGCTGTGAGTCAGCGCTTCGCACGAGCCGAAGAGCTTCTAGAAGTACACCTTCGCAGTTTATTTGTGGCTTATACAATGTATTATAAACAGGATGGCACGAGGCCTGTGGCGGCGGGAGTGGGAAAAGGGAATGGGGATTACCTACGCGTCTCCCTACGGAAGCTTCAAACGTAAAGCTTCGAAGTGAGAACAGCATTTTCTGCTGATATTCCACGTCGGTCTTATCCAGTTCTAATGGTTGGGTACAGATGACCGGCGATGTTTGTCACTTGAATCTTTCAAAAGCAGTGTCGATTTTATTGGCAAAAATATCAATTGCACGATTGAAGGCTAGCAACATCATCGTCTTCTTCTTCTTCTTCGCCTTCTTCTTCTTCTTCCCCTTCTTCTTCTTCCTTTCTTCTTCTTCCTTTCTTCTCCTCCTCCTTCTTCTTCTTCTTCTTCTCCTCCTCCTCCTCCTCCCCCTTCTTTTTCTTCTTCTTCTTCTTCTTCTTCTTCTTCTTCTTCTTCTTCTTCTTCTTCTTCTTCTTCTTCTTCTTCTTCTTCTTCAGCCTACTCAGGTCCACTGCAGGACGAAGTCCTCTCCCAATGACCTCCAACCGCTCATGTTGCTCCTGCGATGCTCGACTCCACAGTTTACCCCCGAATTTTCTATTTCATCCCTTCATCGGGTTATTGTCCCTCCCTCTCTTCTGCACCCATCTCTTGGTATCCACTCTGTCACCCTGATTGTCCACCGGTTGTCCATTCGTCTCACTACATGGTCAACTCCTGTCCATTTCATTTTATTTATTTGAAGCACGATATCATCAACTCTAGTTTGTTCTCTGATCCAGGTAGCTCGTTTCCTGTCCCTGAGTGTTACTCCTAACATTATTCGTTCCATGGCCCGTTAAGCCGACCTAAGTTCGCTTTCTAGTTGTTTAGTAAGGGGCCAAATTTCAGCTCCGTACGTCATCACTGGCAGTATGCACTGGTTGTTGATTTTTCTTTCGAGTGACATAGGTAGCTTACTTTATATTATTTGGGAGTCCTTTCCGCGTGCTCCCCAACCCATGCCTATTCTGTTCCGGATTTCTCTCTCGTGGTTGGGGTGAGCACTAGCCATCTGTCCGGGGAAGTTATATTCTTTTACTTTTTCTAGCGTTTTGTTTCCTAAGATGAAGAGGACGTTTTTGGCAGGCTTATTCCTTATTGCTTCAGGTTTATTCATATTATTTTTTAGCACCATTGCCATGCAAGCACGGCCACGGGGCTAGCTACATAACGAGCTAAATTTGGTGACATACAGACGGCCGGCGGTTTCAATTTGATAGTTCAGCCATGCCGGTAACGGAGGCGAATTATTTTATTTATTTATTTATTTATTTATTTATTTATTTATTTATTTATTTATTTATTTATTTAAACATATTGCCAATCGCTCACGGGATTCTCGCAGCAATCCCTCATTTGCTGCAGAAATTTTCAGTAATTTTAGTTAATTTTCTTTGAATAATTTATCTTATTGCTTTACACAAGTATTTATTACTGTAAGTTATTTATTTTATCAATTGTGTAGCAAATATCTTGTGGCAGGGTTTTTTCTTTATAGTAGTGCGATTCCACGCGCAGGCGTACCATGACTACAATTAACCGCTAAATGAGGAAAGTTTTTATGCACGCCAACGTATAATGTACAACACGCGCTTTCGACGGTTACCGAGCGCAAAGTTAAATGTAGCAGCCGCAACCATGTCCAAACCTCTGGAAATTCCCAGAAATCCGACAATGGATGCCTAGGCTTTGTCAAGCCACGTCAGTGCTTCGCCCCTGCAATTGCGGCTCGCTTGATGAACCATCATTATTTCGCAAGAAGAATTGTCGCCACAAAAGATCTGAACCTTTTCCCGTCAATCCTTTTCCCGGCAACTGCAGGGCGACAGCCATTTTGCTGGCTTTCCCTGTATTACGCCAGCGCGAAGGATATGCGAGACAAAAGGAGTCAGACTACACAATGCGTGCTCACATGCCTCGCTATACGCCTGACAAGCAGCACTCGACTTACCAGACGAATGCATGCTTCGCCATCCGAACTTGGAGGACGCAATCACGTAGAATAATGAATAATTTCGTCCTCCCTTGGCATGATAAGTTTGAAGAGATTAGTACGCAACAATTCATGGAAAGAACCAGCCAATCTTAACAGGCCGCCTTGTCAAAAGCTGGCCGCAATTTTATTATCATCCCCACATTAACCGCAAAACTACAGCCTGCGCTTTTTGTAGTCTAAGAAAAACGGGTGTGGTAGTTTCTCTCTTAAGGGGATACTGAAGTGAATTTATCAAGCTACTGTTTTGAAGTGCGCATGCACTTCTTAAGCGACCCTGAATCACGCGTCCACCGCCGTCCGTCCGTCCGCACCACATACCCACGTAGGGCGATTGGCCAAGAAGAGTTCGTAATTTCTTCAGCACATACCCACTTAGGGCGATTGGCCAAGTAATCTGAATCACGCGTCCACCGCCGTCCGTCCGTCCGCACCACATACCCACGTAGGGCGATTGGCCAAGAAGAGTTCGTAATTTCTTCAGCACATACCCACTTAGGGCGATTGGCCAAGTAATCTGAATCACGCGTCCACCGCCGTCCGTCCGTCCGCACCACATACCCACTTAGGGCGATTGGCCAAGAAGAGTTCCTAATTTATTTAGCACATACCCACTTAGGGCGATTGGCCAAGAATCGGGCGTGAGAAGGGCTAATGCACCCGCTTAAAGGAGTACTGACACGAAATTTCAAAGCTGAGATCCGCTCTAGCAATCAAGTACAACGACAACACAAATAGGTGTCTGTGCATGGCACATACCCACGTGGGCGATTGGCCAGGAATCGGGCGTGAGAAGGGCTAATGCACCCGCTTAAAGGAGTACTGACACGAAATTTCAAAGCTGAGATCCGCTCTAGCAATCAAGTACAACGACAACACAAATAGGTGTCTGTCAATAAATGCATCTTTCTTTCTTTGTAGTTGTGTGTGTGTGTGTGTGATCTCTCTTTCGCGAACATTACCGAACCGCGCAAATTCAACTCCTGCATTCGCACTTTCACATTCTTCCCCTCGGGGAAATGCGGGGAAATTTTTTTGCTTGCACTGCATAGCCTGGCTCAAATGAACGCACTTTTCATCGTTTATCCTGTAAATAAGGCAGGTATATATTTTATAAAGCCCGAAAGAAGGAAAACTAACATGCGCAGTATGTGGCGGCCGCACCAACTAAAACAGTGAAGTCCATACGAGGTGCCTCGTTCGAAGCAGTTTCGGTATCGGTTCTGGGAAACAACATGCTTGGAATCAGACGTGATCGTTGGCTGGGCATTCTCGATATCTCTGTAATCTGATTAACACGCTTCTGCCATGCAGTCGGCTGTAAAATAAGTCAGATAAGACTACGAGGATGGCTTAGAATCGTACCAATCACTAGCCGACGCGTACGCGGTGCATGAACGCCCTCCGTGTCACCGGAGAGGCTGAAATGCGATGCGCTCCTCCCCCATTTTTGCAGCTTTCCTGGCTCATGCCTGTATTGTAAGAGGCATCTTCGCACCATGCCAAGGCTCGGCTGGTTTGGGACTGTGCCCGCAAGCAGGCGGTGCTTACGGCAACACCACCCCAACGAGAACTCGCCAGCGCGTCACGGTCAGTCTGCACGCGTTATTCGAACTCGCTCGTGGAGCAGTGAACGTTACAGCGTAAAAATGGTGAATTCAGGACAGAAAACATTGCACCAGGACAAATAAATCAACTTAAATAAACATGCGCTATCGGAGATTCGAGCTTGCGAATTGTAAAACAAAACACCTAGTGCTCCAGAGAGAGAGAGAGAGAGAGAGAGAAAATGACTTTATTGAGAAATAAATATCCTGCGGAGGTGGGTTGAAGTGCGACGCAGGGCACCCCCACCCCGACTATACTGTCGTCCTCGCGACGATGCCTCGGCCCGGGCTTCCGCGCGGGCGGCGCCACAAAGGTCTCCGGGGGTCACCCCCCGTTCCCCTCGCCTGCGCCTCCCTGCGCTTCTGCCGGCCGAGAGCCGCCTCGAGCCGCTGGATTGTCCTTCGCTGTGTTTCGTACTCGTGAGAGTTCATCGAGTCCGTGGCTTCCTGGGGCAGACTCTCGTCATACCCCCGCGCTCCAGACCACTCCGCCGTTAAGCCAGCGCTGCCACCAGCGGAAATAGAAACTATATAATATATAGCAAGTTTACATTTTTATTTATTTTAGCATACCAAACAGCTTGGATGACTATTTCTTGAGTAGCACTCGCGCAGTAAGCGTCCCCCAAATTTCTGTAGATATATCTCACCTGTAGCGACTGCACTCCTTGTGCGGGAAAGCGTTCGCAGATGTGTGGTCGTGCTGCTGACTGCTGTGCTAATTCAACCAGCGCAAAAAATGCTTCTCGCACTTTGGTGTTCCGCTGTTCGATAAAAGTTTCGGTTGATTTGGATTCCTGAGTACCTATATTAACTTCGCTGACTGTTCTCCGGCCTTCAATTGACCTTAGGTTTTTCTACTGGCGTACCAGTCAGTGAAGCGTCACCTTAGCGCTTGTGTTGAGCTACTTTGACTTAGATCTTGATACAGTCTACAAACTAACAACCTAAAGCCACATTCTTCCAGGGACAAACGTGTCGGTGCATAGTTTAAACGGTGCGAATGAATTGCGACGAGCCGCCGGCGGCCGGCCGACTAAGCTCTGGGCCGACTGATTCTGTCGGAGGGTTGGCGAGCCGCGCAGTAGCGCAGTCAAGTTAAGCCACACGAAAGGTCATACGAAACGCCATAGGAAATCGCCAAGGAGGATACAGAGAGGAGGAGATCATTTTGACTTTGTTTTTCTGGGGAATAAAGTCGCGTAAACGCAGCGAGAGTGGTCGAAACATGGCCTATACGCCAGATTAAAATTGCGCTAGTAATCCCGCAATGTTTACCAATCCCTTCAGTGTCTTTTTAAGCGTGAAACAGGAATGTATATTGCCCCCTAAGAGGTAGAAATGTTCTCCTTTCAAAACGAAGGAGCGCGTTTCTCTTCCTGGAAGTGGAGAGAGAATTCCCTCTTTCGGGAGCGAATGGAGGAGCGCTCCTCCCCTAAAGCAGCATGGCGGCGCTACCGGAGCAAAGCTTGTTATGCGAGCGAGGCCTAGCGAGCTTATCGGTTCGAGAATTGAGGAAGTACATATAGGTACATTACTGAGGTTGTGCACGCTTAATATGCGCTAAAATAACCAAGACATCATCTACCCAGAACCAGAGCTGCGGTTAGCAAGACATGACTCCATCCGCATGTGCGCCTTCATAAATTCGTCCGAGGAGGTGCTCTGCTTTCGCTTTCAGCGCGAACGCGCCGGCTAGCCATTGTACGCATGTACGCAGAGCAGAAGCCATAGCGATTGCATTCAGAGGGCCGCTTATATTTCCTTCAGGCTTTTAACCCCGCCCTTCTCTGACACACGAGGTCTCAAACATCCAACGCGGTCGTTCGCGAACTATAAGTGATCGGCAGGGGCGCGGAACTATTTTCCCTCTGGGGGAGCGGAAAATATGCTACCATACGCATAATCATCGACACCATTATTATCATTGTTTGTATTGTTACTTAAATATTATCATGATCCTTTATTTTCTTGGAGTGCTTGTGTACGGGCTCTACAGCGGCGCTACAATGACTAGTATACACAAGTAATCGCAGTCAACCCGCTAACATAAAACCAAATCAAGCCCAATCCAATATTCACTCAACATGACAGATTCTGGTGAGCACACTAAAAGAAATCAGAGCCATTTTCTTCAGAGAAAAAATGCAAACGTTTCTCCAATGTTGCTCGAGTTAGAGTGGAAGTACGAAATCCGAGACTGTTTCAGCCGTTTCTGGATGGTACCATCGGATAGACGCCGGTTTCAAAACGTCAGGGACCCAGGTTTGATTCCGAACACGGGAAGAGTTTTTAAATGCAGAGCATTTCTTTAACTCACGATGTCACCCGGCGTTGTCGGCGTGCCTCGGCGTCCGCAACAGCCGTTCCAGGTGCGCCCTCTCCCCCACTCCTCCTCTCCCGCATCACGCTACCCTCCTCGCTCTCAACAACAGGTCCGCACCCCTCCCCCTACACTATATAAAAAGATAATACTTACCGGCGCCAGGTTTCGATCCCACGACTCTGCGGGCGGAACGAAAGGTACATGGTGCTCTACGCACTGCGCCACAAAGCCGACACAGAATGGAAGGCTACGAACGCGCCTTATATCCTTGACTCATTCAAACTACGTCAAGAAGCTGCTGATACAACGCATTCACTACCTGTGGGCGGAACGCGAGTTACATGGTGCTCTTCCCACTGCGCCACAAAACCGACACAGAATGGGAGGCTACGAACGCGCCTTATATCCTTGACTCATTCAAACTACGTCAAGAAGCTGCTGATACAACGCATTCACTACCACCAACTCCATAAACACTAAACGTTAACGCAATACACCCGACGCATTTACTCGTGTCCCCCTCGCGGGGAGATGGGCCCTTTTCTTTATGCGCTTGATGCGGTTTCGCTTATTATAATCATCGTTTTATGAAACCTACTGTGTAAAGTTGGCTTTTCTGCAGTGCATTTTGCGCCATCAGTCAGGCATGGGAAGCTTCGTTTTACAGGCCAGTCAGTGACCTCACGGTGACTGTGCCCATTACATGAGGCAACGGTAGCACGAACGAATCTACGCCACTTTACTTATGCAAAACAAAACAGTGTACATATAAATACTTAAACAATAGTAATAGTAAAAGCAATACAAACTCCATGCCCCTGTATGTATATTGCCGCGAACCATACATTGGGTTTGTTTATTTGTGTTTTGCTTTTACCGCCCGGCTGCGCCGGTCTGTGTTATCTCTGCGCCAAGGGAAGCGCGTGTTCCATTCTTTCTTTCTGTGCCGCATGTGTTATCTGTCGTGATAGGGAGAGCATTCCGATCTAACGTGAACAGCCCAGAATAATCTTCTTGGATCTACTATGTTCTCGATGTGAATCGACGTTTCGAGAACCACGCGCGCCGAAAGATAAAAAGCCTGCAGTGCGGACGCCGGAGCATTCGATTCGACGACACTCGCCTGTGCAAGTCACTTTGTTGACCGCTGCTTCGCCGCCTCTGTATTCTTTTGAGTTGTTAGAGGAGCACAAGTTCGCTCCAATAAACGTATTTCTCATTCAAGACAACTGCTTCGTCCTTGTCTTCGTGACATCTGGTGGAGGTTCTGGGTATGAAGGCACTTTTCAGGTTTCAGCGTCAACCCCGACGTACGAATGGCCTTAAGTGGCACACCTGCCTCGTATACCTCGACGACGTAGTGGTATTCGCCCGGACTTTCGACGAACACCTTGCAAGGTTGGAGTCTGTACTTAAGGCCATTCGTACGTCGGGGTTGACGCTGAAACCTGAAAAGTGCCGTTTCGCATACGAGGAACTCAAGTTCTTGGGCCACGTCGTCAACGCCGCGGGAGTCCTACCTGACCCGGCAAAAACTTCAGCTATCGCGAACTTCCCTAGGCCGAAAGACAAGAAGGGCGTGCGAAGATTTCTCGGGCTGTGCGCATACTACCGGCGCTTCGTCGCAAACTTCGCACGCATTGCAGAGCCACTCACGCGCTTGACGAAAGACAGCACCCCTTTCAGCTGGGAAAACGACCAAGAAAAAGCATTCTGCGAGCTGCAAAAACGCCTGCAAAGCCCGCCCGTGCTCGCTCATTTCGACGAAAATGCCGAAACGGAAATGCACACGGACGCCAGTGATATAGGCTTGGGTGCCGTCCTTGTCCAAAAGCAAAGCGGCTGCGAAAGGGTAATCGCCTATGCCAGCCGTGGTCTGTCGAAGGAGGAGAAAAACTATTCTGCCTCTGAGAAAGAGTGCCTGGCTATTATATGGGCGATTTCAAAATTTCGCCCATACGTGTATGGAAGGCCATTTAAGGTTGTAACAGACCACCATGCGCTGTGTTGGCTCGCCAATTTGAAGGACCCCTCTGGCCGTCTTGGGCGGTGGAGCTTGCGCCTGCAGGAGTTCGACGTTACAGTCGTTTATAAATCCGGCAGGAAACACTCCGACGCCGACTGCCTGTCCCGCGCCCCCGTCGACCCACCACCACAAGACTCTGATGAAGACAGCGCGTTCTTCGGGATCGTGACGGAGAGCGACCTAGCCGCCCAGCAGCGTGCCGACCCCGACTTACGCGTCATAATCGAGTACCTCGAGGGATGCAACGTTGCCGTTCCTAGGACCTTCAAACGCAGCTTACCAGCATTCAGCCTGAGAAACTCCGTCCTCGTGAAGAAGAATTTCAGCCCCGGAACAAGAGCGAATTACCTTCTCGTCATCCCCGCGGACCTTCGTGACGAAATTTTGGAAGCGTGCCACGACGACCCGTCTTCCGGACATCTCGGCACAGCCCGCACTATTGGAAAAATCAAGGCGAGGTACTACTGGCCCGGCCTTACCTCTGACGTCACCCACTACGTCCGGAGCTGCCGTGACTGCCAGCGACGAAAAACGCCGCCGACAAGACCCGCCGGACTTCTGCAACCGATCGCCGTCCCATCGAGACCATTTCAACAGATTGGAATGGACCTTTTAGGCCCGTTCCCTACGTCACGATCACAGAACAAGTGGATTGTCGTAGCGACAGACTACATGACGCGCTACGCAGAGACCGCCGCTCTTCCGAGGGGGACTGCACAAGAAGTGGCAAAGTTCTTTATAAGCCAAGTTGTGCTGCGACATGGAGCCCCGGAAGTCCTAATCACAGACCGCGGAACGGCATTTACTGCGGAGCTGATGCAAGGAGTATTACGCTACAGCAACACGGATCACCGAAGAACGACGGCGTACCACCCCCAAACGAACGGACTAACAGAACGTCTGAACAAGACAATCGCAGATATGCTGTCAATGTACGTTGACGTTGAACATAAGACTTGGGACGAAGTGCTCCCGTATGTCACGTTTGCGTACAACACGGCTATCCAGGAGACGACGCAGCTGACGCCCTTCGAGCTTGTCTACGGTAGAAGGCCGACTACGATGCTCGACGCCATGCTTCCGCACGTAGAAGACGACGACCTCAACGCCGACGTCCACGGATATCTTCAACGTGCGGAGGAGGCCCGCCAGCTCGCTCGAGTTCGTATAACGGACCAGCAGCTGGTGGATGCGGGCCGCTACAATCTCCGACGCCGAGACGCCGAGTACCAACCAGGGAATCGTGTGTGGGTTTGGACTCCCATCCGACGACGCGGACTCAGTGAAAAGCTCCTGCGACGCTATTTCAGACCCTACCAGATTCTACGACGTGTTGGCCAACTTACCTACGAAGTGATCCCTGATGGTGACTCCGGCACATCACGACAACGCAGGCGGCCTGAAGTCGTCCACGTGGTTCGCCTAAAACCTTTCTACGGACGATGACGAACTTTTATTTTCATTTGTTCGGACTGTCGCTTATGTTAGCATCGGGTCGATGCACTCTTAGAGGGGGGGAATAATGCAGCGAACCATACATTGGGTTTGTTTATTTGTGTTTTGCTTATACCGCCCGGCTGCGCCGGTCTGTGTTATCTCTGCGCCAAGGGAAGCGCGTGTTCCATTCTTTCTTTCTGTGCCGCATGTGTTATCTGTCGTGATAGGGAGAGCATTCCGATCTAACGTGAACAGCCCAGAATAATCTTCTTGGATCTACTATGTTCTCGATGCGAATCGACGTTTCGAGAACCACGCGCGCCGAAAGATAAAAAGCCTGCAGTGCGGACGCCGGAGCATTCGATTCGACGACACTCGCCTGTGCAAGTTACTTTGTTGACCGCTGCTTCGCCGCCTCTGTATTCTTTTGAGTTGTTAGAGGAGCACAAGTTCGCTCCAATAAACGTATTTCTCATTCAAGACAACTGCTTCGTCCTTGTCTTCGTGACAATATATATGACTGCTAGCCGCGAACATACCACGACACATGCGCGTTCATTCTACCACATGAGGGCTTGCGCGATAATTATTGGCAAAGAAAAGGAGTTAAATCACACATCAGTCGAAAAAAGAGGTCAAGCTATGCGTTAAAATGTACTTATGAGGTCACTGTAATCAATTTGTAATGCTCCGGTTTAATATTTGAAAAACTCCAAACTGAACCATGCGCGTTATATAACCAGAGAATGGGTACGCACAACGGATCTTTTGTTTCAATGTTGTACCGATTATTTCTTACTGTATTCTGAGCCAATAAATTAACAAAATTCCAGTGTTATAATACGGACGTATTCATATATTGTTATACATATTGCTGCACTGCTAATATCTATACTGACAATAAGTTAGAGCCCTAGGAAATATGGGATTGGTGCAAAGCGCCAAAAGAACCGAGGTTTC
>NW_027526335.1:100546104-100735047 GCF_048455015.1 Haemaphysalis longicornis | reverse complement strand
GTTTCCTAATAAATCTTAGCTGGCTAGCGTAAAAAATATTGGCCATATTGACCATTGAGGCTGCTTAATATTATGATAGTATGAGCCCCATAGAAAGGGCAAAGCCAATAGACCACTTATTCCTCGATTGATATCGCATGCACCGTATATTTGAAACAGAAGATTGACTTCTCCTTAGCTTCATACGAACCATATTTCCGTTGAAGACAGGGAACGTCGATATCAATATTTTTTTTAAAATTGCGGTGATTCATTAAGGCGACTAATGCCGTTTAATTAGTGACCAACGCCACCGGGATTTCAACTGAATATCGCCTGATCCTTAAAAGTACACCGAAGGCAAATAGCAAGTTGGGCTCAGACGAAAGTTCAACTGCCCCGAAACCCTATCAGCGTTTATTTGGCGGCGAAGATACTTTAATTGCCGAGAAATTACCAGTTCAAAAACGCATGTCATTCCTCGCGCCAATTGTGACGTTTCGCGTGACGTAAACGGTTGCCGGAAGCCAGAGAGACAGCGGTGTGGTCTAGCAGGAAAACTAAAACCTGCAGAGGAGAATCATCGCGACCGCCGAAGCGTCTGGTCGCGCACTCGGCTCATACGACAAAACAGCTTGCCCGCCTACACTCCCCTTACCTGCCACTCTCTCTGCGTCTATCTTCATGCCGCACGGGACTTGAGATGGTGGTTAAACAATGTGAATGTGCCGAGCGGACTTTTGCGTTACCTACAGAACGTCTAGCGGACAGCGCAAATTGCAGCTCCAATGACGACTAAGGCTCTTTAAGTACAGAGCACTTGAGGGCCGCGCCTTGTCGTCGTAGCTCGCTCACTGGACCAAAGTAGAGCCACACGGCGTTCCATCGTCGCATGTCTGTATGTGGTCTCTAAATTTTGTTTTCCCGCCCCTGCAAACCAATCCTTAACATATGTTTGCCTTACGACCACTTAATTCCTTCGGGTTCGGGTTACCCTGGAGGTGCTGTCGAACAAATTAATCAAGCCGTGGGAAGGCACATCGCAATACACGCGAGGCTGCACCAAAACACACCCAAAACAACCGTCGCTAAACCTGACGATACAGCCGCACCGCCGCTGCCGCCCGCCGGTGAGCAGGCACTTCTGCACAGGAATGCTGGGTAAATTCGGCGCGCCATGTGTGCTCCGTGAGTGACACCCTCCGTCTCCCGCCCCTCTTCATGCCGCCGCCTCCGACGCGTTGGGAGTTTGTTGGGAGTTGGAGTTTCACGCGTTGGGAGTTGGGAGTTTCACGCCACGATGGCTGGTAGAGCTAGAAAGCTTTGCTTTAAAAATCGCGCACACTATACATACCGGTGCGGGGTTATATCGTCGCTAGTGATAATACCGTCATAGTAAGCACACCAAATCGCTGGAGCTGGCCGTCGCATTTCATCGCGACTGAGCGCGACCCCGACACACAGCTTCAGCCGCCGGCCTGGGTGCAAAACTTCGTTCGGGCAGACCGCACTACGCGAGGAAGCAAAACTCTTGTTCTATGAGGCGAAAATTGTTGTCCACAGAAAACCAGGACAGTGGAAGGCCGACGCACTGCTTGCCACCATGATGGAAACCAGAAGATAACAGTCATGTGACTACGCCAAACCTGCAATAACCATCGCAACCGCCAGTGGCGCCATGGCTTGGCAGCTTGCAAATGTAGGGCACGGCTTTAATTATACCTGAGCATTTATAACTGTCTATGACTTATGCAAGTTAACGTGCAAGAAAGCTTCTGTGTTTCTAGGAAAGCTTGTGGGCGCGGTTGTCGTTCTGTTGTTCGCCACGTGACCCTTGACACATCCGCTCAGTCGCCGTTGACGCCATCTCTGCTGTGCGACTGATAGATGCACTTTTTTTATTATTTACGCCATTATTTTTAAGGTACTACCCTAGAGACTGGAATATTCGTTTTCTGGGGATTGCAATTTATATACTTAAACCAACTTCGGTTTTGAATTCAGCCTATTTTTAAGCATTTTGCCTTCTGCAAATAAACCTAACTTTTCAGGAGTCATCTGAGACACAGGGGAAGTTTTCAAGTGCCCCTTGACTGGAGGAGCCATGCTACCCCGTTTCTAAAAGAAGGGAAGCCGCCACTCCCCCAGCACTCCCTGTTCCGAAGCCTTTGGTTGTTTTTAGTCCCCTCACCTTGTTACAACCGATGAATCGACACACAGTTCGCCTGCAACCGTGAAATCAGCGCCAACGCAGGCAGCGGGAAGAATGAATACACCGCATCCGCCCGAGTGATAAGATGACGCTGCGCGACGCCGAGCGAGCTCGGAGTAAAGCAATCATAAATGTTTAAAAACGACCGATAGGTGAGGGTAAAAAGAAGAGCGGGTAGGAGGGCTAGATCTAAGCGGAGCTATCGGTGGGCGCTTAGAGAGAGAGAGAGAGAGAGAGAGAGAGAGAGAGAGAGAGAGAGAGAGAGAGAGAGAGAGAGAGAGAGAGAGAGAGAGAGAGAGAGAGAGAGTGCAGATTAATGATGATGACGAGGTCTGTCCAGCAGATAGCCTAACGTAGTACGTCAGGTGAATAATGAAACAAATGAAGAAAAAAACACCGACATGAGGTCTGTTGACAGAGTTCAGTAGTTGGGCGCTTACATCAAGAGGCTTCCTGTATGCCTAATGTAGGCAACATTACAGACGAAAGGAGCAGTTAAGTATATTCGCCACCATCTTTTCCCCTTGGCATCAGAAGAAACATCTACAAATCCGGTGGTAACGATTAACAGGGTGCGGGTGAGTCGCACATACAGCAAACCTGAAACGGTGGCCACAGAATGTGCGCCAAACAAGATACTGAGCCGCATGTTCGCGTTCCGAGCGCATGGTAATAAAAAAGACAGTGAAAGGGCAAGGCAGAAACGAAGGGGCGGTATTGAACGGAGCCGTCATGTAGGCCCGATCGGCGAAAGGTGCTGTGCAACCAAGGAGCGGCTTGGTTATCGCCCTAGGCGCCATCGGCAGTTCGCAGACAACAGGGGAAAATATTTGCTCCCCAGGTTCGGTATTTGGTAGGAGCCGTACAGAGGGCGCTACATGTAATGAGCTAATTGGAGAAACTTTCTGGGATGGGAGAGAAAATGCGCGGATCTTAACCCACGTGTGGGTTGGGATCCCACTCGGCGGGCATTTTTTCTCCGCTTTCTTTCTGTCTTCCCAAATTCCTTATCTGCTTCAATGGCCTACCACATCCTCCCCTTTTCTTCCCTTGGTATGCTTGACTGCCAACTTTTGTTTCTGTCTTAATTCAACGAGCCCCTCATTTCCCGTTCTGATTCGCTATATATATATATATATATATATATATATAGACTGAAAAGATAAAAACTCACACAGAGCGCGAAAAAAATAAGGTTAGTAGAGACAGAGACAAACGAGAAAGACTTAGAAAATAAAAAAAGTTTACTGGCGTTTCAGGGAGAGGACTCCCTTTCTTCAGAGAAGAAGAAAGGGAGTCCTCTCCCTGAAACGTCAGTAAACTTTTTTTTATTTTCTAAGTCTTTCTCGTTTGTCTCTGCCTCTACTAACCTTATATATATATATATATATATATAAGGTTTATATATACAGGTCTTCCTGAGGAAGACCTGTCTCAGGTCGAAACGTTGGAAATAAAGTCTCCGAAGAGCGTACTTCTACTTTGTGCGTATATATATATATATATATATATATATATATATATATATATATATATATATATATATATATATATATATATATATATATATATATGGAGCTGCACTCGGCCCGTTGCATAAACCCCCACGATCAACAAGTGTCATGACTGCTATTCCCCTTTTCAATATATACATTCCCCTTCACTTCAAAGCACTCCTTCTCCATAATCAGCGTCCTCTTTGGCTGACGCAACAACACTGCATTATTCTACTCATAAGGCATATAAAGTTTCGCCCTCAAACTTGATCTTCAGCGATCCGAAGTTTGGAGGTCATCGTCCTGGGCATCCGAGTAACGGTTTCAGTGCTTGGTTCAGTTGGCATCCCATCGACAGCAACGTGGACAGGAAAAGCTTTCTCGAAGCTGCCTACGTGTCTCCTTAGGAGGCGGGGATAATCCGCATGTTTGTCGCAAAAAAGCGGGCGTCAAACGAGTAACACGAGTCCGCTCGTAGCGCTAAGTGAAGGGAAACAAACAGCAGGCACAGGTCAGAGAACAGGGGCAGAAGATTGAAGGGGCACATGCAGAAGGGAAGCACCCTTCCTTGACGAAGATGGTACGGCGCCTAAAGAAAGGAACAAAATAAACAAAGAAAGAAAGTATCACATGCGATCCCCTCCAGACGTAATGTGAAATCTTTTTTTGCTCCCAACCGGATGTCAGTATGGTATAAAACATTACGCTGATATATGCCACCAAAATGACCCTATAATTACGCTGAGTTTTATTTACTTGAAATCAATAGTCCGCGGCGAAGTTCACAGAATTCCGGTTTGCTGTCAATGTATAGCTGTCTACGGATAGAGTATGGTTACACAAGACGGCCTGAGTTCTTATTTTATCAAAACTATCCCGAAACATATTACATGAGAATAAATGTGCAAATATTTGTGTAGTGTATCCTTTTTCTATTTAATGTTCTGTTTACTGCAACATGACGCTTTAAAGTGTAAACTTATTCAATCAGGCAACTTCTTCCATCAGGCCGTGGGGGTTCTCAGCAAAGAACGCTATAGAAAGCAGAAACCGCGGAAATAATTTTCTGTGCAAAAAAATGCATATTCGAAAAAGTAAAGACGTTTAATCGTTGCAAAAGCCAAGTGAACAGTGGCACTTATGAGGATTGCTTGGTGGACTAGTTGGTGATCAATATTAACAGAATTACTAGCGCACGTTGACGGGGACACAGATGCAAGAAATGCCAGGACAAGGCGCTGAACTACAACTGATTTTTATTCAGAAAATAAAGACATATAGACCCCCGTACATCCAACAGGATGTAAAACACAACCGGGTGTCAACACTTATACTCTCGCCCTCAGCATACAGGAGCCGACCGATTTTTCGTACCTGGAGGGGAACAAAAAGTTGTCTGAATAAATAAGCAGTACAAAAATTATGTGAGACGCGAAAACAAACTTTATTTTATTTAAGTACGACTGACGAAGTCCCGAATGGTTCAGGACAAACCTGATGATGATGTTGCTTATAAGTCAGCGTCACCTGGTGCCTACAAAAAGCAGTGTATAAATAAAAACGGGTCAATCATGACCTGTTTCTTGCTTTCCAGATTGCTTCCGGCGCAGACTACATGCAAAATTACGGCTTCCAAGATCAACGTTTGCTACCCCGGCTAAGTTAAGCGAATCCCCATCTAATCCGAAGCTAGTCAGGTGGTTCAAGATTCACAATGGCGCCGACCGGAATTCGCACCATGGGTCTCTCGCGGGAAATTTTGTGCGGAAAATCCAGCTTTTGGCTTTATTTTGTCAGAAATATCCGTTGTTGATTTACATTACTCATATGGAACATGTGGCGGTTCCCCGGGAAAGTCCGGAATTTCAGCGAGTCCAAAGTTTCGGAGTCTGAAAAAACGGTCGGCTACTGTATTACAAACGTTGCACCAGATAATCTTCATAACCTTGCACCTGATACAAATGTTACACCGGAACGTAACCGAAGGCTTAGTTATGCAGTTTTTATTAAGCCGCTCAATTTCAAGCGCTTCGATAACCTCGCGTGTGCTTATCTTTCTGTCTGGGGATGACGGCCCTGATCTGTGCTAGTTAATACATTCCTTATGGAAAAGCAGCTCGAACTTAAAACAAACGAAGGAAAAGAAAACACAGGACCAGCGGCGTGTCTTGTGTTTCTTGTCCTATGTTTTGTTTCAAGTTCGAGCTGTTTTCTCTCTGGTGATGGATTCGCACTCTCCAAAAAATGGAAGACAAGCACATTTACTACACTGCGAAGCCAAATGTCCCGAAACCAGTCTTTTCCACAACTGTCACCTTATCGAATGTGTTAGCCACACTTTTGTTAGAAGTAAGCTTTATTTAACGCTCAGTCACTGCATTATTGTTCTGACCCCTGCAATTCCTTTTGCGAAAGGTATACCGGAAGTGTGCATTACAATCAGTACGTCATCGTACCGCCTGACCCCCGGTCATCGTTCCGTGTGCTACATTGCGGAATCATAACAGATTATGCTGTTACAAAATGAAAGGTAAATTTGACGCGCGGAGCATGAGATGGGACTTTTTTGGGTAGACGTTCTACTTCGTCCACAGCAGTACTCCCCTCCGGAACGAGCAGCAGTAGAAGTAATGTAGCGAGTTGGGCAGTCAGCAAAAGTGCACTTTCGAAAAAAAGCAGACCTGAAAGAGACAAAATTGCAGAACAAGCAGAAAAGATTGACGCTTGGCGAATGGGACAGTGTGAGGTACCGGCCTGCCTTTCTGCACGTGTCATCTGCTTTATTACTGTTTCTGCTTCCAAGACAAGGTCGAAGGCTGCAGTTTCTCGCCAAGGGATTAAGTGCGCACCTTCAAAGTTTTCCTTTACATATCTGTTGTTATTTGTATCAGTAAAAAACAGAACTTGTCCACTGTACTGTCCTCGAAAACTGACCACAGAACTTACTTCCTTAGCATTGATGACACGTTTGGTTGTTAAAGGCAGGGTAAAGAAAAGTATAGAGCAATATCCACGTTTTCGTGCTTTTTTACTTATTCGGTTTTACTTACTTTTTGCGCAATATTTTAAAACAAAGTCATTGGCCTTTTTCTTTTTTGTTGTTTTCAGTGTAAACACATTTACAAAACACTGGTGCATTTGATGCCCCGTGCTATATCTCTGATCCGAGGCGCAGCTTATTTTGCAGGCCAGCACACTTATTTTAACCAGCTGGTGATATTAAACGTGGATCAAAATCTCGATACACGTACGTTCTCAATTTCCATCTACTTCAGAAAAATGGTCGTGGGGAAGGGAGATCGAGGCCACTTGTGGTCAGCAGCAAACGGCTCAGCCACTGAGCAGCTCCTGCGCTCATACTTGTCAAGTATTAACAATTTGCAGGTGTCGGACCTTTTAAAGAAATTATAAAATGCAATAAGTTTACACACACCGGGTGTGGGCTTTCGCTGTTGCACTGTGGAGCACTCCTGCAGCCTTATTGCTCCAATAAAGTCTCAGCTAGGGAAGGGCAAAGTCGATTTGTATCCCCTGCAAGCTGCCGAGAATGACATTTCGTTTGGTGAGCTTGCAATACGCACGCGCTTCCAGCAGCAACAGACCATTGCTACATTGGTGCTCATTAATTTCCCCTGTTGTTACACAGAGCGTGATAGTGTTCAATAGTCTGGAGGGGAAAGTGTGCGAGCAGGTACGAAGTTGATTGTATACGTGAAAGAAAAAAAGGCCTGAATTCCATTGACTATGCATTACCAACAACGGAGGGTCGAACCGTTTCGGCGTGAACCATAACCGTTATTTATTTTATCGGTTCAGTTCCGGTTCGTGTTCAGCGTGCTCAAAAAATAACGGTTCGGGTTCGGGTTCAGTTCCGGCAAAAATACCGGTTCAGTTCCGGTTTTCGGGTTTGGTTTTGTTCCGTTTCGACACCCTGATTTTAAATCTTGTGACCATTCAGGAGAAAAAAGTTTCAGTGCCCAGGTTACTCGCTTGGTGTCAGCGGGCTTCCCGCATCATTTGCTGACTTCAGTGGTTCGTGCCTTAGTGAAGGAGGTCAAACGTGGCGACCAGGAATGCCCGGGGTACAATACCGATGAAAGAACAATTTGTTGTGGTGCCATACATCCAAAGAATAGCACACAATCGTAAGAAGACTGGTATGCGCGCAGGCGTTGACGTCATTTTCTTTGCCCCTAACAAACTTTCCAAGCTCTGTCAGATTGTAAATGGCTGGGGCAGAGAAAAAAGTGGGCTGTTTGAAGAAGCACAAGGAGCTTTTTGTTCAGTGTTACGAAGGCGTTGTTTACAGTCTCCCCTTAGACTGTGGCAAGACATATTGGCCAGATGGGTAGAGGCGTCAACGAGATGCTGAGGGAACATAAGCACCTCGGGGAAAAGACTACTCTTTCGGGACACTTGGCTTCGCACCGTAGAAAATGTGCTTGTGTTGAATTGTTCGGAGAGTGCGAAGTCATCACTTGAGAGAAAGATAAGCACACACTCGAGGTTATCGAAGCGATTGAAATTGAGCGGCTTAATGAAAACTGTATAAGCATGCCTTCGGTTACGCTCTCGCGAAAAGAAAGAGATTATCTGGTGCACGATTGTAATATGCTGAAGGCGAGAAGATAAGTGTTAAGACCAGGTTGCCGCATCTCGCATCTGTGTACCCGTCTGTGCGCGTGGTTAGCCCTGTTAGTAGCACTTACTTTGACCTACAATGTTAATTTTTTATAGATATATACTACCTATGTTGGTTACCCGGGTCTTGAAATAAAGCACGCACTAGGTGCACAATGTCCAAATCCACCAAAACTTATAATCACGTTAATGGCCAGAATCAGTGTTAGAACAGTTTCATCTCCTGAATACTAATGAGTTTTGTAGTCATACATTTCGCGGTTGCAATTTACTGGTAAAATTCGGCCAAAAAACACAAAAAGGCAAGAAAACAAAACAAGATCCTTGCAGTATCGTTTGCATATAGTCAAACGCATGCTAAAAACGATTAAAAGTCGCCGAATTCGGCTACTCATAACCGCATCGCAACTAAAAAATCGGCTCTTATCCACCCTGTGAAGGTGGTTGGAAAGCAAAGCTTTAAAGGACCCCCACAACAATTTCCCATGCGACGTCACTTGAATTCACACACGTGGCTCTACAAAGACTCAAACCAGATATTCTGCCAGCCGTTACCTGGAATTCGAGGGGGCGGCATCCAGAACGCAGCAGCAGCGTCGGCCATGGCTGGGCTAGAGCAGCGGACACCTCCGCTGTAGCCCGCCGTGAGTCAGGAGAGAGAAAACGGAGGGGAACGTCTTTCGAAGGGTGAGACAGCGGAACCTATCCATCCTGATGTGCTAGCTTGGAGCTACACCCCTGCGCGACATAAGCGCATACACGGAGCAATTAGGCATGTGAGCTTAGTGATTCCCATTTATACCAATTCAAACTAGTTAGTTCAGCAAAATTTGGGAATTTCGAGAAAGATGAGGGAACATTTATAATTCCTATTTATCAGAACGTGTTGCTACTTTCGCCTTTTGTAGTACCTCTTTAAACACAACTGAATTGGCAATAACCAATTTAGAAAACGGAGTATCATTCGTGGCAACCAGTGCGCAAAAGGTAGCGTTTCTCTAGCGGCCTGATGTCTGTATGGGGTTTGTACATTTTGTTTTCCCGCCCTGCAAACCAATCCTTAACGTATGTTTGCCGTACGATCACTTAATTTCGTTGGGTTCGCGTTACCCAGTAGGTGCTGTTCAACAAGTTAATCAAGCCGTGCGGAGGCACCGCGCAATGGACGCGAAGCTGCACCAAAATAGGCCCAAAACAACCTCCGCTGAAGCAAAGGACAAAGTCGTACCGACTAGAGATGCGTCGCTCAGGAGTGATCCGGATCTTTTGAGCAGCTCTTTTTGAAGAACGAGTGAGCCGTGGCTCAGTAAAAGTGAGCGCCGGTTCTTTTGGAGAGAGGGAGCCCCTTCTCGCCGCCTCACTGATCCATGTCGAACGGGGCGCGCCACAGCCAAACAGCACAGCAAACCACGGAGAAAGAGCCAACGGAGTGAGAAAGCAACTCCACTGCCGGGCCAGATGGGGCTGTTTTTTGTTCCAAATTCCTCCAGCGCTCCCTGTTGTGAGAGCAGACAATTCGAGCCAGGAGAACGGGAGAACGGGACGCAGTTTTGACCCGTCCTTCGGCCCTTCCAGCTCTTCCGCGCAGGTACTGAGCCGAAGAACCGAAGACCGGGGTTAAATGAGCCGTCTCTCTGCGCCATCTATTGCCGGCGCGAGAAAGCAACTCTACTGCCGGGCCAGCTGGGGCTAAGTTTTCAAATTCCTCCAGCGCGCCCCCTGTCGTGGGAGCAGACAATTCGAGTCAGGAGAACCGGATGCAGTTTTGACCCGTTCTTCGTCTCTTCCGTCTCTTCCGCTCAATTACTGAACCGAAGAGCCGAAGAACGGCTCCCGCTCTTTTCGAGAGCGGCTCTTCGCGAAGCGGATCGTCTGAGGCGCCATTTGGGAACCGCGGTGGCGGCGGCGGTGAATGACAGATCGGGAGGCCGCAATGGCATCAGTGAAGGAACTGCGTCTGTATTTTTAAAGTAATAGGAAAATAAACTCCTGTGACTATATGATTCACCACAGTTACATTTGTGCGTGCAGCTGTTGTACGAGTAAGAAACGAGCCGGATCTTCTCAGCCGCTCAGTTTCGCGGCGATTCTCGGGTCTCGGTGGTTCTTCGGCACAGCGGCTCGCTTAACAACCGACGTTCAGCGGCTGCTCGCTCGATTAGAGAATCGTGCTGAGCATGGCTCTGAACGAGTTGTGTCGGCACGTTCCGGTAGAGTTATTAGAGGCGTATCGGCCGAGCCAGCTGGGTCTTGCGTGCAACTTTCGCGTCATCTATTATCGCTGTCAAAAAGCGGACCCGTCTCGCTTCGAATAAATTTCTGAACAAAGTGTTGTTCACCACCACAATATTAAAACTAGTTTCTTGTATCATGTTTTTCAGAATCATTTTTTCTGGCGTCACAGATCACTAGTAGAGATCATACTTGTGAGGTTATAAATTTGACAAAAAATTGCATTTTTTCCTTTATATATCGACTGAGAGTGATTCTGAAATACCACTGAGACATAAAAACTTTTGTAATCATGGTGAGGACAATTCTTTTTAGTACAAATACACCGGATGTTGTTACAAAATAAATGACTCAATAACAATTAAGTAATAATTAGATTATGCATGCTTAACACAGGTTACAGACCTAAATGAACCGCTGAACCGTTCAGATGAACAGGTTCACTTCAGTGAACTGAGCCGTTCTGAGCCGCTCACTAAAGTGAGCCGTTTTGCCCATCTCTAGTACCGACGATGCCACCACCGGCCAGCAGGCACGCCCTCGCGGGGAACGTTGGGTAAATTCGGGGCGCCATCTCTAGGGTGCTCCGTGAATGAAACCTTCCGCCCCCCTTCCTCTGCCGCCGCCTTCAACGCGTCAAGAGTTTGTTGTCCCTCCCGCACGCTAAGAAAGAACCGTTTACTGGAAGTGCTACAAAGCTTTGCTTCAAAACTCGATATGGCGTAACGAAAGTCCGAATACGGATTCCTGGGCGAGTTGGTGTTGCCTGGCAGAAAAATCCACAGCGCATGCGGACGAGGACAACAAAAGTGAACAGACACACCCCGGAGCACTTGGTGTCTCTGTTCTCTTTTCTTGTCCTCGTCCGCATGCGCTATGAAAGTCCGAAATTCTACCTATTTCAGCGCCCTCGCGTAATTAACCCTGAAATTAAAATTAACACACACGATACCACCTAGGACAAGTAACGTTTCTGAAATGGAGAAGCGACGTAAAAATTACTATTGCTAAGTAGACAGTGCTACCTTCTTTTGCACGATTTTTCCTTCCGAGTTCTCCCATTAAACCTTCATGTTAGGAAATTGCCACGTGGGTGGTTACATATGAAAATTGGCGTAGTATGTTCTTGCTTCAGTTGAAACGTCGTCGAGAGAGGATAGTCGTCTGTTGCCCCTGTCGCGTAACTCCTCCGCTCTGAGCTATCAACCCTTAGGCTCTTCCCCTCCTCTCTCGGTACTCTCTGTATGGATGAAGGTTCGGTCAACGCAGTTAATTTTTTTCTGCCTTCGCACAGTTTGTGCGCAATCTGCTGGGACAGCGGTCATCTTTCCCATTAGTTTTTGTTTTTGTTTTACCTGGAACAGCCAGAACTCGAGCTTTGAAGTTCTTTTGGTTGCTGTACTCGGCTTGCTCCGTCATTTAAAGGATTTTTTTTATTTGATGTTATATGCCTATATCTATATCGCGGTCAAGTACTTTTTCACTGTCCTAGCGGCTGAATCAGTCAGTCAGTCAGTCAGTCAGTCAGTCAGTCAGTCAGTCAGTCAGTCAGTCAGTCAGTCAGTCAGTCAGTCAGTCAGTCAAACAGGCAGACAGACAAACAAACAGACAGAACGACCGAAAGACACAAAAATTTTCGCGTTTAGGTAGCCGAAGATTCTCATCTGTAATAGTTTGCGCATGATTTTAACCTCAGCCCTCCGGTACAATCGTAACCTGTTGAACCGTAAGCCGCTGGCTGCAGTGGGGAGCTCTAATTCCCTCCCTCCCCTTTCTTTTTCCCTTCCCTCCCTCCCTCCCTCCCTCCCTCCCTCCCTCCACTCACTCACTCACTCACTCACTCACTCACTCACTCACTCACTCACTCACTCACTCACTCACTCACTTAGCCTCGCGCGGTGACGGTAGCCTATTTGTGCATAAGGTCGACCTATGACGTCAACCTTAACTCCTTTACCATGACGTTGTGCAGCACTTGGAAATGCACGTACGTGCGTGTCGGGTTAAGCGACCTCCTTAAGTAAGACGCGCTTCAAGGCGCACGAGCTGAGTTAGCCGCGTGCGCATTACTGAGCGTCTCTGTCTTGCCTCGTGGTGCAGTGACTTTTCTACCCGAGCGTACTTTGAAGACGCCAGAGAACAAAAAATTGCATCCCCAACGCGTGCTTAGCCCACGCCCTGTCTCTTGTCCTGTCTTTGTTGTTGCGGTTGCACGTTCCACGTGTCGCCGCTGTTCTTTACGCATTGGAAGGGCAGCTTTCGTGCTACAAAGCGCTGCTTCCTTATGTACGAGGAGAATACCCCGGGCACGCAAACAGGTCTGGTAGGACGAGTGAGAGAACGAATAGTGTGACTGGTGATGTCAGCCGAAATGAGATGATTCGTTTGCTACTCGAAGTGAATGTGGCGACGACGACGATTGAAATAGTGATGATTTTCATGTGCCCGCATGCGTTCAGTTATAATGCAGGGGCCGGTAACGAAGAGCGCTAGTTGCGCCACTTGAGAAAAAACCCTTTCTTTGTGCAAAGCTAGCATCAGCCAAAGAATGCGGAGCCAGCAAGAAAGATGAGCGTGCGTCTCCGTTGCTAGGCAACACCTGGGCATGCGCACTGCGGCTTTCCTGCTTCGCGAAGGAATGAAGAGCCAGCAAGAAAGAGGTGGAAGGATCTTTTCTGGTGGCAGAAACGTTCCGGGCACTCGCTGCAACGTTTCGTTCAGCCTACTAAGCTAGCTTCTTTATGTGTAGTGTATAGCTGTTGTGCTTTTGATGTATATAGCTGATATAGTATATAGCTAGTATATAGTATACAGCTGATCGCGAGATGGAACAACGCGTGAAAGGATAGGCTGGGTACACGTTAAAATCTATTATCGTTTGAGGTTAAATCATACAATTTAACGTCGTTTCACGTGACTTAACGAACAGCCTTGTCTCGTTTAATAACCTAAATTTCCCTTTAACTTATTTACCCACTATTAGAGTTGTTTAATTTTTATATTACTGTATAAATTCGCGTATCTTCACTTGAAAAAAGTTGTATGCTGGCTGAACGACTTCGCTGATTCGTACACAAAGAAACACCTTTGACACAACCATGGGCTTGCTAGACCAAGAATAACAAAGTATGACAGAGGAACAGCGCCTGTCACTTGCGCTAATTTAGAATTCACTGCGTAGAACGATGTTGAATTCCTTTAACTAATGTAGTAATCGCTGGTTTCTACGTGATGTCATCTTGTAAACTACCTGCCGCGGGGGTCAGTGGCTAAGGCGTTGTGCTGCTGAGAACGAGGACGCGGTTCGATTCCCGGCCGTGGCGGCTGCTTTTCTGATGGAATCGAAAAGTGAAAACGCCCGTGTGTACGAGATTTCGGCGCACGTTAAAGATCCCTAGATGCCCAAAATTAATCCGGAGCCCTCCACTACGGCGCGCCTCATCGCCGGCGTTGTGTTGGGGCGCTGAACCCTACAATCAATCAATCATCTTGCAAACTCATTGAAATGACATTTTCCCCATCGCGGCATATTTTGTACGTTTACATGGTGTCCTTGTATTTAAACCGGGATGCCGAACTGCAACCAAACCGAACCAAAAATCGGAACTGAATCGGCATTTTCCTGGAACTGAACCCGAACCGTTATTTTTTGAGCCCGCTGAACCCGAACAGGAACTGAACCGCAAAAATATTTCAACGGTTACCGGTTCACGAACGAAACGGTTTGATTATGCACGGTCAAAGCCATCAGGGGCGTTTATCTTTCACGCACCATCATCGTCGTACCTTCTCACGCACTTTGCTTTTCATATCAGTCACAACACTATCAACGTTCTCTTCGTCGTTACCGGAACCAATGTTGCAATGGTATGCTACTGATGGTAGCGCGAGCAGAGTGCAAGGCTGAGCAAACAAAGTGTCACATTCTCGCCAGCCCGTAGTCGATATGCAACATCGACTTTGCCCTTGTCTCGCTGCCTCTGTTTAGGGACAATCAGACCGCAGGATTCCTGCACTGTGAAATGGCGAAGGCCAACACCCGAAATGTGCATGCTTGTTACATTTCTCAAGCTGCTTAAAAAATGTCACACACATAGAAAGTGTAACTATTTGACAAGTGTAACCCTTAAGCCAACGGCTCGCTGGCTGAGGTGTTGGCTGCTGAGCCTGAGGATGCGGGTTGTGCCACCCCACCCAGCTGCCGTTTTTATGACATATACGAAAAATGAAAACTTGCACGTGTCGAGATTTCGATGCACGCTAGAGATCTCCAGGTGAACTTAGTTGCTCTGCCGGCCTTCGACATACGGTGCCCCTTATAGCAAAGGAGCAGCTTTGGGGCATCAAACGCGCCACCAGTTTTTTTATAAAAAGTGTGTCCAGGGAAAACAAACAAAAAAAAGAAAATACACAACACCTGCTTTTATATAATTCCGCGCCGAGTTCCTACACGAACAATTTCTCGTCTCTTTATTTTTTTCCTTCCTTACCCTCAACTAACCAAGGAGGAAGCAGTCATCTGGCGCCGATTACAAACACCTATTACAACGCACCCATCCTCCACGCTATCTCCCCTACCCAATACACCCTCACCTGTCAATTCTGTCCATCTCTTAATACTACCTACCACATGTCATAGCACCCCATCGCTTACCCCCAATCCCAGACCTTCCCCAGAGCAGTGGGAATGCCTGCTGACCAGCTCCAGTCATGCTGACCAGATTTTTCTGGTCACCCGTGCCAGGGCTGCAGCCAAGGCCCAAGAGTACCTGGACTGAAGCGAATCCACCCCACCGAGTGACGGCTCAACCACCACCGTTTGCTCTATTAAATGATTCTTCTCTGTCTCTCTCTCTCTCAGATATCTAATGTGCTGTTAGAACACCAAAAGATAGAATTACTCTAGACAGCCGTAACATACCCAAATGTGCCATCACGGAGAAGGCAGTGACCACCTTCGTGCCTGGTATAATAGCCAGTTTTATAGGCGATAGTGTTCCTTAAGCTACCAAGCGCTAAAATTGTGGTCTTCATGCCTGTCTGTCTGTGCCTCGAATGAAATGAAAATATAGGAGAAACAATAACTATTGAAGCTGGAAAAATGCTTTATATTTTTCAACAATATTCAGTAAAAAGCAGACATTAGGAATAGCTGGGGCAAAACAAGAATACATAACTCACCCTTCCAGAGTTATTTTAATTACACATAGAAGTGGCCGTACATTTGGCGCAATCAAACGAAACACGACAACTTAAGAACAATAGTTCAACCCCAAAATGCAAAAAAGGCTCGCGCCGGAGCCTTGGGCTCGTGGCTCGCAACCATAACAAAACGTCCCAACAGATGGCCCGGCAGAAGGGAACGCGGAAAAGCAAAATCGCCCGTTTGTTCGAGATTTAGGCTCACGTTACAGATACCCACGAGGTCAAAGTTAATCCGGAGCAGTCCACTATGGTGCGCCTCATAACCAGTGTAGTTGCGGAGCGTTAAATCCCATTATCAGTCAATGATATGAATTCAGCAAAACATATCCTTGTGTTTATCACGGGAGGATGGACACAGGAAGGGAATAGCGCGAGAGTTATGCGATAGAGAGAGAGAGAAGAGAGAGAGAGAGAGAGAGAGAGAGAGAGAGAGAGAGAGAGAGAGAGAGAGAGAGAGAGAGAGAGAGAGAGCAGAGGCAGTTACGATGTAGGAGTGGGAGAAGACTATCGTCTTTGTACGAAATTTGCAGCAAAAAGAGCAGATATGCGGCCAATTTTTCACGACGCGCACAGAGCGAAACTTCGAATTTTTTAACATGTCCATATAATTATCATAGATATAGCGCAGAAAGCTGTTTGCCATTGCAAATAATAACATATGTAAATGTAACCTACCAGCAGACAGTTTTGATCACTATTTACAGGACTGCCCAATAACAAACAAACACACAGAACAACTTCGTGATATCCATAGAAATTATCTCGTAAGAAGGAAACCGGAGCTAATAAAACATACAAAAACATTAAAAATTTTAGAAGAAATGACAATACTAGTTAACGCTAATATTAAACAATACTAACCCCTCCAATGTTTTGTCACAATTTCAATCACATGCAGAAACAAAGTCAGCGGCAAATAACGCGATAATAGCCTTTAGATCTTTTGTATTTACCATTGTTCTTTAGCAAGTCATTTTCTGCGTAATCATCTTGTTTAATTACCTTTTTAGGTTTTTTAATTTTAAATCCATACATCCATTTTCAATGTATTTAATTTACCTGTTATACCTCGGTGGAACGGGAAGGGTTTCAGTTCTGGAGCCCGTTTTAATAAAGTTGTTAGCATACACCACGCACTTTCTTTTTTTGCAAGAAGCTGTATCCCCCCCCCCCCCCCCCCCCCCAACTGGAGGCTCTACATAATTCGTATTGGATAAAAAACGGCGCTTAAGAATTAGACGCCACATGCATAAGTGCAGGCCGGCCCGCACTACCCCAATTGCCCAGCGCTCTTACTTTGCGATTGTTCTAATGTTTTGTTTCACGACTGCTTTATTCTCGGGGATGCACATCCCTGACTGGTCTAACTTGCTACTCTGCTGCTGCAACTGGTTCCGGAAGGGGAGTAGTGCTGTTGACAAATTAAAGAGCACCTTCCCAAAATAGTTCTATCTCGTGCTTCACGCGTCGAGCACCCTGTCAATTTGTAATTGCATACTTTGTTATAAGATTCCGCAACGTAGAGGACGGAACGACGGCGGTGGTCAAGGGAACGGAGACGAATTTGTGGTGACGCACACATCCATTATAGCTATCTCAAAATGGACTCCCGTGATCAGACAATAATGAGCTACTGAGCATTACCTAAAGCGGACTTTTAACAAACATTTGGTCACAGTCTAGAGAAGGTGACTTCCAGTAACTTATACCAGGTGGCTAAACAATTGAATTCACAGGTGGCATTTACTTAGCTGCTATAGGATTTCTTTTCTTATGCTGCAACCAGTTGCGGTTTAGAAGGGCGACGATTGGGATCGCTCCCCCCCTCCACCTAGGCGACCTTGAATAACCTAAGAAATGAGTATTTGCGGACACTCATAAGGGTCTATTGCCTATTACTGAGTGCGTAAATAGAGGTGATTAATTATTGCTATTAAATTTATCGTGTCAGTAATAATATTATAATAATATCGTCTATTGTAATCTCCTCACCATCACTGAAAATAAATTAGAACCGCCTCCTTTGACTACACTCACATATATCCCCTGGCTACAACTCATGAAAAAAGTACACATTGGTTCACTGGTATTTAAACACGTCCTCTGGTAATGCTAGGAGGTGACCCGTTGGTAAGCAGGCCTGACTTTAGGGTTGGATGTATAAGGTGATGAGCAATTCCATCGAGAAGACTGCGATTTCAACAACGCCACAACAACAAAAAATGAAGCGGGAGAACGTACATCCAAAAGGGAGTCATTCCCCTTGGTGGTTGCTTTAAGTAGTCCCAAGGACAACATAAGGGCTGGGCGGGAAAGTAGCTTGTAAATCGTCACCAAATCTGTTTTCCTTTATATATGGCCTAATTGCTTGCTGCTGTATTTAGAATTGCACAAATTTACAGGGCAAAACAGTGTTTTGAATGCACCAGACTTGCATTTTGTTTTTCCGGTCGATTTAAACAACAAAACGGTTTTTGCGCCCTACGCTAACGCTAACAATTTAACTCTTCGAACCGGTTCGCGAACCGGTTCAAGCCTCCGAACCGGTATGCAAACCGGTTCGGGTTGTGATTTAGTCGAACAGGAACTGAACTGTAGCAAAATGAATTCAACCGAGCCCCAACCGCAACCGAACCGGTATTTTTTAGGTGCGACACATTGTTTTAAACATCTCGTATACGCCTTAAAAATAGCGCATCATGGACTGATTTTGAAGACATTGCGCCGGCTGCTACGATTCTCTGCATTAGCGCTTCGGCATTTTCACTAATTTTGGCTTATGATATACACAGAAACAATTACAGTTTAAAAAGAAACAAGCAGCAAATCAGAAATGGACGCATTTATTACTGCTTTTAATACCTGTCGGAGAGTGGAACAGTATCTACGCACGATGAGCGAAGAATTTCTCGGAATTTTATTTAATAGATTATAAACTAAGTGACTGCTGTAAAGTTGGCTGGATCGGCACTGGTTGACCAGCACTGAATAGGAATTGTTTCATAGGGCAGCCCGCGTAATCTTCCCACCTATTTAAGTGGAGAAAGTGTCGCTGCAATTGTTTAAATGACACTCCAGTGTACCGCAACCGAACAAAAACAGCGAAGACCACAGCTAGGCGATTCAAGGTGGTCCTCGTGCGATCGCCTTTGTGCACTTCATGTGTGCACTTCACGGAACACTGCAGTATGATGTAGAGCGGACAACATAGTTCTCGACGATGAGGAAGTTAAAAACCCCTCACACCACTCTGACCACGTCTTCATCCCGATGGGGCATTGGACGATACGTAGAGAGGTATTGCGCCTCCTTCTCAGCTGCCTATGTGGCACGCAAACTCGGGGACTCGTTGTGAAGGAGGCATATATTTGAAGCCTCGGGTGCCACTCGCTTAGAAAAATTTCCGACATACGGTGTACGGCTGGCAGCGCCAGACCCAAAAACAGCGTAAACCAACCATCATTACCGGTGATAACCCTCATGCGAACCAGAATAGAGACGAAAGATCATTCGACTTATCCCGCGGCATGTTTCTTGAAAGCTCGCGTTATCAAGCTGCGTGCGCCTAAAAGCATATAAAAGCCGCTGACTTTCCCAAGCACCTATAGCATGTGACGTCACTATTTGCAAACTGCAATAATCAGAGTGAGCTGCCAAAATGGACTGATTTGCGGAAACGTAAAATTGGCCTCCACCTGAATTGCAGCCGTGCTGCTGCAAAACAAATACACCCGACATAATCAGAAAAATTGACAGTTTAAGAAGATTGTCGATGTCCGGAATGGAGCTATATGTCTGTGTGGTGGTAACCTGGCCATTCTGACGGCGTGCCTGACGGGCAGAATTGGAGACTTCAATTCTTGAGAAATACCTACGACGGTTCTATACTATGCCTGGTACCGAGGCTTCTGCCTAATTTCAGTGTTATGACCTTAAATTGCGTGGTGATCGAAAGAAATCTCGACGCTGTGGGACAGTACCTAGGGAGTTTCCCCTTATACACAGCTGGCGAAGAAAATTTATCGCGAAGTGAACAGGCTTAAGAAATTAAGAGAAAGCACAACTTCGGAATGGCTTGTTAGGTATGGCGTCCGTCATTTTGTGAATAGACAGGCCCTTTCAGGCTCGTCTTAGGCAACGCATGTTGGCTTCTCTCAGACGCAATCACCGTGAAATAGGATTCACAGAAGAAACGTGGGGTGACTTTAAAGGGATTCCATCCATTCCTGAAGCGTGATCATCCTCGAAGGCATAGGAGAGCACCGGAGAGCAGTCTGGCTGCGCCGTAGTTTGTGATGTGGTTACTTCTTCGTGATACCGTCAGTAGTTTGAACGTACACTGTTACCTAAACGTCGACATTTTAAGGACTTCACGTCTGAAAAAAAGGAGGGAGGTGGAGTTTAAAAGCGTTTAGTTAAGTACTCGCTAACATGATGAATGCCACTTCATCACGATCAATGTAAGAGAGACGTTCGCGTCTTTTGAGTCGCGTTATGGCGCAACACCAACTATATAAAATGGCCCTAGCTGCAAAATCAATGTCACGGCGCCTGTCCGATTGCACGCATTCGTCGGTCTTATACATCTATAAGTACTCGCACATTGGTAGACAGTGCATCTCTTATACTTCCAGAAATGTTCAGTGTCACGATTAGGCCAAACTCAACGGAGGCGCGCGTTGTACTAATGTAACACTCAAGACCGATGTGGCCCGTGCTCTGCGCGCAAAAAGAGCACGCCATTGTGCGTTACTTGACAGATAAGTTCTAGGAAAAGCCCGGGATTCCCAGGCTGCTGAGAAGAATGCGTTCTTTTCACGGTGACAGTAGTACTTGAGACAATGCTGTCATTTTTCTTCGTGTTTTATTTCCTTATAATATGCACGAAAAATGTGAAAGTGGGACAGCAAGGCAGCGCGAATAGAAAATGCAAAGACATGCACAACGCACCCATGTTTCCGCCCGAGTGGTATGTTGACCCGGTGGCATTTCCCCGAAATTCCTGTTGTTTGTCTATCCTCTCGAGAGCACGCTCAGCTTCATTTGAACAAGTAGGGGTTTTATCCACCGCATCGTTGTATCCATACTGATAAGACAAGTGTTGTGTACTAAACTGTGGTGGCAGTGAATAAAGAAATTTGCGATAAGTGGTATTCAAGAGAGCAGCTCAAAAAAGTTAAAATCCCGATTTGGTGTTCGACTCACGACCAAGCAACTCTCTTGAGAGCACACCGTACATGACTATTATGCACTAGTAACACAAGTCCGAAATAATAAAGTGCACCTGGCATGTAGAAGGCATGTAATATAAAATGAAGCTGTCTTATCAAATTTGTCACCTTGTGTGGCATTGAATTTTGTTAACCTGGTTCATGGTGTTTCTCAAGAGACTGGTGGACTAAAGATTTCCTATACTTATTTTGCAGTGTACCCCTACTTACTTGATACGCATAAAATATTAGTCCCCTTAATTTTATGAGGAATTTTTTTTCCAAAAATGTTGGTAATCAAGAACAGGTAGGTGGAATACCTTTAAAGGAACCCTGCAATTTGTAACTTTATTCGAAATCCTAAATACTTGCAGGACCTGGTCAACCAACACAACCAGTACATAGAATTGAAGGTCGCAAAGTGCCTCAGCCAAAAAATCACTGCTCTATGCCTATTAGATAACTTAGAAACTTGTTCGGAAGATTTATATCCCTTTCCCGGTCTTAGAATTCTTGGACAGCTCGAATTGCGAAATTACAGCGTTGTAGCGACTATTGGTCGGCTTTTCTTCAGTTGAAGCAATAAACACATTCGATAGCCACTTCAAACCGAAAGCTACAAAAGCAAAGCAGTAATGGATGGCATATCTGCTGTGACGAGCAAAGCCTGCAGTGCTCCTCCGTGCTGGCAATAAGTATAGCTTTTACAGTGCTTCCAGATGAGAAGGAAAGAGCGAACGTGTTTATGAAGAGTGTTGCAGGGTCCCCTTAACGCTTCCTATTAGCGTTAAGATCGGCATTATATTTTCATTGTTTGATTAACTCATCATACAGATATGCGCGTGTGCCTAGCGCAACCCCGAGAGAAACATACTCATGGTTACAATTTAATAAACATTATAATACATGAGCAGCCTTCTTGTGTAGCCAAGCTGGGAGCTGTGACCGCCGGTGAACTCCTCGGTCATATAGCCTGTGGTTGTAAGCCGAGTGGTGGTAACGGGGCGAAAGCATTAGTTGCTCCACGCGAAAATCCCGGTGTGGTAAACAACCGATGTCCTCAGGATTCTACCTACCTTCAACTAAAAGTATCATGGCCAGAATGAGAATCCAACCCAGGAAGGCGTGGCAGCAGCCAAGTCACTGAAACAATACTCTATATCTACGCCCTGCGAAACACGGCTCACGAGGTACACATTAGTATTCTCACGTGCTTTAAATGGAAAAGCATTATGTGTTCCCCAAGGCGATGCTTTAATCGTGCATTGCATGTGTGTCTTCCTGGTTTTATAAAGCTACCATGACACAGATTTGCAGTTTATTAGTATGGAGTTCCGAAAGATATTCGGACAGATCACATATCCACTCAAGAAAATTGGCCAATTACTGCGATAGCTGCCGTGGGAAGCTAAAAACCGACTCACGAATCCTTATTTGACTGGGCCGTCAATATATGTCCCTGAAATCCCCACAAACCCACATGAGGTGGAATGGCAGTGACGATGACACCTTAAGTCAGTTGCTCGCGGCCATTGCTTTAATTATGTCGCATTTAAATTGCGGAAGTAGAATTTAGTCAACCAGTTATTTTTGGATACTCATAGCACTAACACTTGCTGCAACATCCTCTCTTCACAACCTTCTTGTGCCATATTCAGAAGTGCATTAGACGCAGGCGCACAGCTGCCGATGCTCGGATCACTGGTGACTCCTGGACGCCGGGGTCCGCACCCGATAGCCAGTATGATGTCTCTGGAACCGCTCAATACCGGCATCCACAGGCACTTGGCTTACCTGCATCGCAGGAGCTACGTCCGCTCTGGAGCGGCTACCACGCACAGTCATCATGCGACAACTCTAGACCGTCAGCAACCATGACTCGATACATCAGGTCGTCCCCTTGCCTATTACAAGCAGCGGCGTCTTCTAACTGCATTAGGGCGGATTTGGGGAGGAGTCCTTAAATATGCGAACGCCATCCGATTTACTTGTACCAACCAACTTTAAAGTAAAATAGAACGCATTCAAAGAAGATTTATCAGATGCATTTTTAGTAAATACAAGCGAACCGACTCCCCCTCGGAACTACAAAGGAATGCACGCATAACCAGTCTTCAAAATCGAGCGCCAGCCACTCGACTAAAACTTATGTATCAATTGATCCACAACCAGCTAAATACTGACACTACCGAATATTTCTCCGTTTTAGAAACCAGAGCAACACATAACAAGCATCATTAGCTCTAATCGAACTCCAATTTCGCACCGACTGCCTGAAATACTCATCTTTTACTCGTGCTGTGAGGGAGTGGAACAGCCTCGATTCATCGATCACTAGCAGTCCATGCTTACAAACATTTTAAAAATTAGTAGAAACACACTAAGACCAAACATAAACAAGTTGTATGCTCCTGCTTTGAACTGCTGCCTGAGCTTACGGTAGCGAGGTTTTTACAGTTTTACGTTTGACACGTTTTAAATGCAGAGAATTTCTTTAACTCACGATGTCACCCGTTCTAGTTGTCCATAGTAGTCCGCACCCCTCCCCCTACACTATATAAAAAAATAATACTTACCGGCGCCTAGTTTCGATCCCACGACCCTGCGGACGGAACGCAAGGTACATGGTGCTCTACCCACTGCGCCACAAAGCTGACACAGGATGGAGGGCTTCGAACGCGCCTTATATCCTTGACTCATTCAAACTACGTCGAGAAGCTGCTGATACAACGCATTCACTACCACCAACTCTCCAAACACTAAACGTTAACGCAATACACCCACCCTCTATGCGACTCATTTACTCGATTCCCCCTCGCGGGGAGATGGGCCCAATTTTTTTACGTTTTTGTGTCTTTGTTGGACTCTGCTCATAAAAAATGTTCATCTTCACCTGCTGTTGCATACTGACTGCACTCGTTTGAACAAAGCAAATGTGTTCTGTAAAGCTGTTGAATTTATTTTCTTTTGATTGCCGAACAGATGTATGTATTTGACTGTCTTGTCCTTCTGCGATAATCCTTATTTGGATTGGCTAAATAAATAAATAAATAAATAAATAAATAAATAAATAAATAAATAAATAAATAAATAATTTCCAGATGTGTACAGTGCAAAACTTGAACGAGAAAGGGAGAAGGATGACGAGAACCATTGCTTGTCCCTGTCGTCATTCTTCGAGTTTCAATCAAATTTGCGATTTAGACGTCTGGAATCTTGACTTCACTAAACTAGATTACGAATTCGGGGCTTCTCTAGCAGCCGTTGGCACCCAATGCCGGATTGGCCTAAAGCTCCGTGCGGGAACTGCATCTTTTGACCACGGTACCGCTTCCTTCCTAACCATGGATTGAGTCACTCAGAACCTCGTGGTACAGCCAAGGTCACTAGCTCTTAGCCTGTAGGCTCAGGGGCAGAATATACAGAGCTATTGTAAAGGACAAGCACATTGAAAGGTCCGACGGCGAAGTCGCAGTGAAAGTACGATGCCCAGTACGCGGGTAATATTCTGGATGTACGGCCCTTAAAAACCCTTGGCTGGGTGCCTTGAGCTTGTGTTCACCGTAGCTGGGCGACGCCCTCGGTCGTTCGATTGCATTGAAGCCCGTAGTCAGGACTCCCGCATCGAGAACCCCGATAGTGGATTTGTATCTTGGCCTTACAATGTGGTGCTCCCAACACCGATTCTCCTAACATCTATGTACACGCACACAAGTATAAAGTTTGGTTGGGCTCTCGAATTTCGTGGTTAAAAAATGCGACGATAAAACTTGTTTTCACCGCAGTTAGCCTTGCAATGCACCGCAAAATTTCACTATTTATGATGTCTCTTGTTCGCGCGAAGGACAATTAGAAAGAAACAAGCGGGATTGGGCCCCAACTCTCTTTAGAGTGTTTTGTTTATTTTCTTTCAAGCTACTTTTTCTTTGTCATTTTTTGTCACCTATTGCCGATACCAGAAAATGAGGAACTGGAAGCAAAAACGTGACAGCGTCTTTCTGTTGCCCACAGATCATGCACGGTCGGTTACCTGTGTTAGAACACAAGTGAAGGAGAAAAATGATCGTCAAGTTAGTCACCATCGGCTGTAATGAATGCTCTGGTGTTTTATTTGTTGTACCGTGTTTACTGGGTTCAAAATATAGTACAGTATCGCAAAATCAAACGCTGCTTCGAAATATGAAAAGCATTTGCGTGGGGCCACGGGCACAAGATGGAGTGCTAGTGAGAAAATGTTCCGTGATCTCCTTTTAGGAACAAATTCAGACTATAAAATATAAAATAAAGCAGAGCTAGAGAAGACTAGAAAATAGCAGGTTAAATGGAAGTCTCTCAAATCTAATTACTTTAAATTCAACCATCAAAATTTTTTTAGGTGCATGGGGCGATTACTTACGCTGAGGAGCCCGTTCGCCTCACGACGTGGAAATATATATATATATATATAAAACGGTTAACTGTGACAAACCACATTGTAGCAAAAAAAAAAAAACCGCCTTGTGTTATTGCTTCCTTTGTCACAGTAACCCCAAAGAACCAATATTTGCTTTTTATTAAATGCATGACAGAACAACAGCTACCTTTTGGAAAGCTGTTTACTTGGAAAAGAGTTTCCACGTGGATCCAGGCTAGCGAGTGCTTTATTTATTCCGCAATAACAAAAAGGGCCTTGACCATGTGTCCGAAGAAACATGTCGATCGTTCACCTTTGGCCATCTCCACGCGCCGGCTACCGGTCCGCCACATTCACCTTACGAGGGAGAAGTACGTCCTACCTTGACCTCTGGGATGCGTTGATGGTAGACTTCCGATAAAAGCTATTGCATCCTATTATGCGCTCGAAAGCAGTATACAACTGTGGGGCCAGGAAGAGAGAATCGAGCAGGCATTCGAGTGTGTCGGTAAGATACCGCCACCGCGAGAGTCCGGTTGAAATGGAAAGTAGATTTAAAGCAGCATTTTATTTAGGTTTTATCAGATATTAAGACTCACAGAGATGCAAGTGAGGTTCACAGTGAAGCCACCAAGCAGCGACCGCGTTGCTCTCTGTCGTGCCGTCACAGATAACAATCTGGCTTTTTTTCGTGAAAATAACGACTCGCGGGGGCTTTCTCTACACGACACCCGCATGCAGACAGCCGGGCCCCAAGCCCTTGTGCGTCATTTTCCGCCCTAGAAGAAACAAAACAATGAGAGCCTAGGAGGAACCAAAAACCACCAAGGTTACACCGCCACACGTACGCAGCGCGCAGCTCTGGGAAGCACGCCTCAGACAGGGGGACACCACGAGGTACTTTCGCTCTCTCTTGCAGGCGTCCTGTCTAAGTCCGAGTTCTTTCCTGTCCCTTCCGCAACCGCGGCTGTGCAATTTGCGGCTTACATCAAGTTTAATGCGCTTACGTGCTTACGTAGACGAGTTCTCCTCTCTTCCTTTTCGTCTCGCCTGCTTTTGTCAAAACCCGCGCTTTTTCTAACTTCAATCAACCCAGCCACAGTCTACCTTGTCGTCTATTCGCACTGGAAGCATCCAGTTGCTCGTGGCCTGCTCAAGAGACATCGTCCAGGAACGGCCGCGAACGCTTATACCATGGAGGCTATATCGCCAAAATCGACGAGTGCCCTGGCCACTATACTGTCCATGAGGGACCCGCGAACTAGGAACTGGATGACACTGGAAAACCCGATGTACATTGTGGTCCTGCTGGGAACCTATTTGTACATGGCGAAGTCTTTTGGGCCGCGTTTCATGAAGAGCAAGGAGCCGTACTCTGTGAAGAGGGCTGTGATGGCGTACAACTTGTTCCAGGTTCTGGCCAACGTGTACTTTCTGTCGCAGATATTCTACCACTCCTTCTGGGCGGCAGGTTACAGCGCCTACTGCCAGGGACTCACGTACAGCTCCGATCCGCACGCGCTGAGTCTCTTAAACGCGCTCTACTGGTACCTGTGGGTACGCGTGGCGGACTTCATGGATACCATCTTCTTCATCATGAAGAAAAAGTTTTCCCATATCAGCGTCCTCCACGTGGTTCACCACACCATCGTTGTGTTCAGCGGCTGGATGTTCATGCAGTTCGGCGCGGACGGACAAGTAGTGTTTGGGGTCTGCATCAACTCTTTCGTCCACATCATCATGTACACCTACTACTTTCTAGCCTGCCTTGGGCCTTCGGTGCAGAAGTACTTGTGGTGGAAGCGGTACTTGACGAGGCTGCAGATCGGACAGTTCGTGCTCATCATCGCCCACGCAATGATACCCCTCTTCGTCGACTGTGGCTACCCGCCCATCCTTCTCTACATCGCCATTCCTCAGGTGATACTCGTCCTCGGGCTGTTCATAAACTTCTACATCCAGGCGTACAGGACCCGGAAGGCAGGAGCGGCACCTGGAGACATGCCGGATGCTTCTATTCCCGAACAAGGCGGCAAGAAATCGGCTTCAACTGTCGCTGCCAATGGAGGTCCAAACGGCACTCAGAAGAAGGTGGCGTAGCGAAGCTGTAAACAAAGGTTTGTGTTGAGGTAGTGCACAGACTGATGTGAGGACCAGCTGGCAGAATCAAGACCGACAGAAAAAGTACAGTCGAGTTCTGCTTTGTGATCAATTTTCGGTGATCTACAGGTGCTCGTAAGCGTCGTTGTGAATGTCCGTTGTACAGTAAGCATTTCTAAACAGACAGCTGCAATAGCACTGTAAATAACTCTTGCAAGTGAAGAGCCCCCGTTATCTGAAATTTTTGGTGAGAAATACCCCAAAACAATTCTAAATAGGCATTTGTAGGGATGTGCTTCATTCTCATTTGCGGAGAAATTTGCGGTAAGCCACCTCGCCTGGTCTTTAGAATCTATGTATTCGTTGTTAGTCACTGATTAAGATGCAGCCTTGTTATGCTGGTCAACAACAACGCATAATTACAAATAAGAGCAGTCATCAGAAGTGAAACAAGCCTTAGAGCATCTGTGTGTGTTACAGACCAATAAGGATTAGTCTAAAAACAGTTAAAAGGTCAATAAGGTAAAGGTACAAACTACGGCAACAAAAACTTTTTGGCGGTAGCTGCTCGAAGCCATGATGTGCAGCGATAGCAAATTAGAAGGTATCACGCTTAAATTGCTTAATATTTCTTGATTTCCTATTGATGAAGGAAACGCTTTAATGCGACGCGACGAAAATATGGGTTTGCACTGCTAACAATCTACGCGTTATGAGTGGTTTTCATGCATGTGCCTTTCTTCTTTCATTTTGTCATGATAAGAAAACAGTACGCATACATATGCATTTTTCATGTGGTTCCTATATTTTTGTACTGAGATTTTGCCGCAAAGAAATGCGCGGTGGTTGTAGTTTGACGTGAAAGTATATGTCAGGGTGCGTGTGGGTGTTTATTGCTAGTCGACGTTGACTGTAGAATATCCCTAAGGGGTATTGAAAAAGCTGCAACTTGAATTGAACGCTGAAGCGAAAACCAAATGCAAGATAAATAAACATTATTTCTAGGTTTCCCCATTGCCTTTTTGATAATGAAGCATTTGTTGTGCGGTCTTCGAATCAACGCCAGTGAAGAATTCTCGCTACCATAGGCAACACAAAAGCCAAAGACAAAATTGGCGCTTAAATTACCACCTATAGCTGGCTTATACGTGTTAATGAACTGACCGCTTGCCTAAGTATCAATATGTTCTGTTATAGGAACCCCAGCGACGTTTTTTGCTCTTTTTATAGCGTTATGTAGTTAAATGCACTTGTAAATCTGTGTTTGTCGGAAGGTTTTCTGGAAGCTTAACTTTAAATGAAATTCTTCCTGAGAAAGCGGGTGTGTCTGGTTCTTTGCTCCGCGTCAGCTGTATATTGTGGCATACTCTTTTCGTTGAATAAAATGGGAAATAACATTTGCGTTACATGGTTTCTTTTATAACAGCTGCATTCAAACAGAGATTAACCTTATATTACGAGTAACTGACGCAAAATCGGGAATGCTTTCAACGTGTGGGCGGAGTGCGTTAGCAACCGTTGCCTGAGGTGACAAAGCGATGTTAGAAAATGCCTGTTCGCAGTTACTTTTGTGACTTCTGAGCTATGCAAGACGTCCACCCTAAGCTGACATAGTTATGGTTTCCTCAAAAGTTAAATAAGAACTCAGAAAGAGAATTTTACCGGGAAATAAAACCTTCAAGCCCAAACGGCTCGCAACACGATAAACTACACCCGCAAATTTCACTGTGATCGCAGAATATTTTTATATTCCACTGCCGGCCTTTATGACGAAGTTCGAACAATTTTTTTACGCTTTAATAGGGCGCTCTTCTGAGACGTGAATACAAATTCGTACGCAAGTTTATCATGGTGTACATTATCTCTATCTTGAGACCATGAAATTGGTGCGCTGAATACTCAGTGCAAAGGGCGAGTTCATGCACAATATCGATGAACTAGAAACTTAAACAAAAAATCTTTAAAAAAAACATCTTCAAATTCAAAGCATGAAACGTTCATTTTAAGCATTGGGCGTCTCCTAGACCTTTTTATTAAACCTACATGAAGGTAAATATTCAGCACTGCAGTTAAAACTAAATGTAACGAACCTCTAAGTAACGAATTCCTGGATTCAACGAAGTTTTTAATTCCCCATTGCGAGCCCCATTGAAGCCCACGTGTTTGCGACCACTGTGCAACGGAGGCGTTGTGACGGTAAACCTGGACGTAATGAAGTCGCTACGCTGATGCGTCATTGTTTTTTGCACTTTCCCTGAAAAATTGGCTGGGAAAAAGCTCTACTTTAGCTAATTTCACCCTCACCGAAATCTACCGTGTGTTTCACTTGTGCGTGCGCAGTCAATTAGGTGCTAGGCCAGCCTGTCGGGGTGTAGTCGCCCGTGTAGTGTTATCTTTTGGATACAAGCTCACAATTCTAAATGCCGACTCCACCGGCGAGAAAGAAGAACGTCGCTGACTAGTACAGTATCCCAGCTAGCATTCTCTCACCAATTTTGAGTGCGCAAAAGAGCATCGAGATCATCAAATTCATGAAAAGGCGCCCTTTTAGCATCACTTTGGGTCCTTGAAACGCATTAGGACACCGAAAAGAGTCGAAAGGCAAAAGTGGTAAATTTATGTTTGTGGACATTGGGTTAGTGATCTTGCTTCTTTAGAGTGCCGTGTAGTGACCACGATCGTGGGAAAGCAGCGGGCGCAAATCACGCAGTTTTCAGCTGGGAACTAAATCCTTGAAGCGTGAGCTCACCGTCAGTAATGTCTAGCATTTTCGTTTCGTTTCTGCTTAATTCACGCACGCCATAACTGAAAACCTGCATCTAACGAAAACCTGCATGTAACGAAAAATTTCAAACTTTCCTCAACCTCGGTATATCCAGGTATAACTTTACTGGAAAGGACAGCAAACGGCTTGTCGCTACGGTCTTAGCTTCTGGTTTTTCCATTGCCGCCTAATTAACACAGAAAGGAAAGTGGTAGACGGTGGAACACGGAAGGGCGGATATAAGGTCTGGCTGCATTCCCATTTGTAATTTCTTAAACGCACATTGAAATTTTAATGACGTCGCTCCACCGGGAACACGCGGACGCATAAAAAAACACGACAGATTACTTCTCGCTTCGCGATTGTGACGTTCCAGTTCTTGGTGACCGCAAGCGGTCCAGGCTTTCAGGGCTCCAGACACTTCTTGGGTGGACGGTTTACCTTTTTCCCTCCGGGAAGGGGTGATTCTGCGAAACAGACATCAAGAACGGCGTTCAAGGCCCAGCCGCGTACAAGTTTTAAGCGTACAATAGGTGCGAAATAATCGCCCACGATGGCCCAACAGAAGGCCCCTCTGGAGGAAACTTTCATTGTTCTGAGATACGCTGTCCAAGGGCAACGTTGTCATTTCCTTTTTTTCTGTGTGACACGTAGGTGCGGGCAAATAGTGGACATGGTTTTCGGCCGGCTAGACAAAACATCGTGCGGGCTGCAAAAAAATTGCTCGCTGGAGCCGGCATATGTTATTTTTATTTCCTGGTCCTAATCGTGGGACTCTCAGCTGCTGCGTTTGAGGTTTATGATTGTTGCCGTCACTACAGACGAATGGACAAAGGTGAGACTCATCAAAATTTAATTTAAGCTATGTAGGAGTAGATATGAGACTGACTGTAAAATACTACGAAGTAGCACATAGGAGGAAAGAAGTCATATCGTCATAGCTTAACACACTAACGCAATACAATTCTCCGGAAGGTCGCATTGATGACAAGAAAGCACACTCCCCGTCAGATACTGCATTCAGTAACGGTCGTTGGCCATTATCCAGTCACGTGTTTTGTTCTGGTTACGACCAATAACTTCTCAGTCAATTCCGGATATAGACATGATATAGAAAGATCTCTATGCCACTGGTCAATTATTTACTAAACTATCAATTAGTTGTCGATTACTATTCGTCATTTGTTATCGGTTGCTAGCCGTCAATTTATTACTTAAACGGACCTCCCTATCGACAGGGTGGGACCATGTTAAGGCCACACCACTGGCTTCGACCCGCTTTAGGTAGCTAGGTCGGAGGTTTCGGCACCTAGCTCAGCCCACGATTTGGTAATTTGGTAATAGCAGATTTGGTAATAGCAGTCCATTTCTGATAACGCATGACGACCCACTGCCACTGAGTCACAGCATCAACTGACGACTGAATACGCGGTGGTGAGCACGAAGACGCGGGTTCGATTCCCGGCCGCGGCGGCCCCTTTTGTGATGGAGGCGAAAAGCGAAAACGCACGTCCGCTCGAGAGTACGGCGCATGTTATAGACCCCCAGGTAGTCAAAATTAATCCATAGCCCTCCACTACGGCGTGCCAATCTCCTTAGTAGCGTCGGCGCAATCAATCAATCAATCAATCAATCAATCAATCAATCAATCAATCAATCAATCAATCAATCAATCAATCAATCAATCAATCAAGCAATCAATCAATCAAAAATTTAGCAATAAATCAACCAATCAACTGAATACGCGGCGTCGGGACATGTACATTTGCTTCAGTTGTCCTCAGCGTGTAGCCTCATTTCATCATGTAACCTGTGCAGGCCACAAGACCTGCAACCATTTACTAACGCGTCTTACTATTTTGTTCATTCCGCTCGAGTTTTTGCAACTGCACCACGGCATTAAAACATTACTGGCTTGGAAAACATACGGATGGCCCGGGATGGCAATATTCCATTAGCACAATGAGAAGTCACCTAATGCAGACGGGGTCAGACGAGAAGACACCTTTTTTACGGAATTACATTCAACTAGTCAAATAGGCTTATCTTGCATTACTTTGTGAAAAAACGTATGGCTAAACCTCCCTGGTAGCCGGCTGCTTGCTGGGAAGAAAACTAGCGGTACTGCTAGTAGACCAATTTTACTGTTTGTGCAACACGCCAACCCATTACCGTCTTCCAATGAGAACACCGGAGCAGTCGCATTGGGGTGTTTGATGGCCACGTTTAAGCCTCAAGCCAACAAAACCATCACGTCATCAGTAGGGACAGAAAGCCTCCAGCTGCGCGTGCTCGCCTCCATCCCCTCCACTCCCAACCCGTGCACGCATATTCCGGCAACCGGATATGAGCGGGCGCTTAGAAGTGAAAGACACTGACGAGCATGTCCTATGAAATCCCTTTCAGCTGACCAAGTGATATTGGCCCACGTCGCTGTTCTAAGCGGGCCACTCGCTGTTCATCCGGGAGGGAGTCGCAGCTCTCGCCCAGCTGGAACAGGGTGTGGCAACGGCGGCGGCAGTGACTTTCCATTGTTTTTGCGCCCATTCACGCTTCCGTTAGGGCTGCCGTTTCTTCAGTTTCCACTCTTCTTCCTCCAAGCGAACGACATGAGTCCGTCCCATAGCGAGTTATCACCTCGAAGGCCTCGACCGTTACTCTAGCAGACACACACGTGGGTGTCCCTTTCGCTGCCCAGTCGCAGGCACCTTATTGTCTGCGGAACACACCAACCGCTCGGTTGCCGAGCACAGCTGACAGGGCGCGTTGGGCCACGAGATTCCCAGGTTTAAACTCCTCACCACCACAACGGGTAGTCCATCAGTAGGGGCATTAAGCACTGCTGTGCGTGCACGATCCCTCCTCTACCCCCCACCCGCGCGGCTAATTATGTGCGAGCATAATTACACGTGAAATACACCGGAGAAGGGAAAGACAAAGACTTTATATCTGGCCCGACTAAAATCATGATTATTCTTTCGACTGAAGAACTATGACCAGCTGGTCAACGAGGGACGCCGAGGCGACAATGTCGCTAGGAATGGCTTTCAAGCTAAAGAAGAAGAATGGGTTCCCGCCGGCGTTCCAACGGGGCAAGTTGCCCGACTGCGCAACTTGTGACAGAGGCATCGGTTAGCGAGGGGAATAATCGTTGTGATAACCGTTGCAAAGAGATCGGCGGCGGCTAGGGGGAGCCCCGGAGCGGTGCCGAGTATTCCGGTGCCACCGGAATAAAAGCTTGGGGAGACAGACATATACTGCTTCCCAGTAACAAAGTGGTCCAGCGCTGGAGAAACAGCGGAGCTCTGGGTCGACCTAGCTTCTTTCCCTCTGAGATCCGTTGTGAGTGTGTGGGGGAGCGACTGGAACGGCCTTGTAAAATCAGGATAAACTTGGCCTTACCCCTCACCTCAACACTTATCCTGGCCTAGCAAACTTGGCGAAACCTGCAAAAGCTATGTCCCAGCTACGCTGTTTCTTCAGCCTTGAACCACTAGCCACGAAAGAGACACAGGGAAGAACCACAGACCCGAGTCCCACGCCTTTTTGAAAAGGGGCAGCTGGCGACGCTTTATCAGCCGCCATCTAAAGCGGAAAGCGGCATCGCAGTACTTCGGGAGATGACTGATGATCTTTTCTTTGTGAGGGCTTCAGCAGACCTGGAGCAAGGCCCGGAAAATCGAAAACTGCACTGTGCGAACACCGCGCTTTCCCTTGATGTTAAAGACCTGTAGTACTAAGTACCTCAGGATGCCTTGTGTATAGCTGTTCGAGAAAGGATTGAGGTTTCCGGAGCTGCTAAATTTCAAAACAGGGCTCGTAATCATGCTGAGAAGTTTCTAGAGCTTTTAAAATTTTATCTGGAGTCCACTGCCGTTTGTTTTGACTCTTCGTTTTACGTACAAGAGAAGGGAATCTGTGTGGGCACTTTAGTTGCCCACGCCCTTTGGGATATTTTTATTCTCTTTGGACAGGCGCGTAGCTGCAGGGATTGGTAGCCTTCGGGTAGTTAGAAATTAAAGATGCGGGGGTCACTTCCTTGTGTTTTACACCAAAGCTGTACTTGCCTTGGTTTTAAAATATCGTCTGCGTGGTCGAATCCGCGTAGCAGGGTGATTATCCGCACTGAGCAGCTATGGTTTTGTGTTCCTTATTGAAGGACTTGTGGAGGCACATGTTACCGGCGTTCTTGCAGTCCTAATTGAAGGGGTTCCGGAGCCATGTTTTAGCCGGTGTTTTTCACTTTAAGCACGCGCACATCACCGGCTTCGGGTTGCGGAGGGCAGGGGGAAAATGGCTATCGATTTACGGGGGGTGCGCGCATACGCAGCCAGGCTTCACGCGTTTACCGATTGTCTGTTGTTCTGGTGGGCGATTTCAACGTAGACGTCGCACTGCCCGACGAGACCTGACTGATTTCCTCCGTGGTCGAGCGGTTTGGGTTGGTGTGCTACACAGGCAGTCCATGCCTAGGATGAGGGAGAGAAACGGACAGCGTCATGTTTGTCCGCTAGAAAAAAACTCTGGTCCTTCCAAGTTTTATCAAGTTAATTAGGTGGAAGGTATTATCAATTGCAAATTTCAAACGACGGTGTTTTGTTTTCGGCACCCCGTGGACTGCGTCAAGCTTCGCTGGTCATATTTCTTCATAGAGTGGAAGGACATTGAATTCTTCAAATACCTAATATGCAACTGACCCGGACGGAGTTATTATTGAGGTCATGCGGAAATTCACCGTCCTGTGCATAGGATTAGCCACATTCGCTATTGAAAAGCCACGATGGACGCTAACTGAATTTATAAGTATTCTACTTGATATAACGGCCAAGAATATATGTGTGTTACTTCTGCAACCCATAACAAAAATAGCTTCCTTCCTTTTGGTAATTCCCATTCCAAGTTAGCTAAAATGGTGTTGCTACAACCTGTCTTGAAACTGCGTTCGTCAAGTCGGCTCACTATAAAAATAGATGGTCGCTTTAAAAACCAGACTATGCTCTAAACAATGCTGGATATATTTTGCCCTTTGTCACAAACGGGTTTGAAAACATTGTGGAAAAGGAACAACAAAAGGGGAAAAGTCCCCTCACACTGATCTTCAGGTCTGAAATAGCATGGTCGTCACATGGTCTCCTGCAGTGGCGGACCGCGTCTACATCACCCGCTTCAAATTAAAGTTTTTCAACAAGAAGAACAACGTCGCAGGCATCTTACTGTCTGTGTAACACACCAGCACAAATTAAAACCGCTCGACCAGGGTGGACAGCTGACAGATCGTGTTGAGCCATTGGACGCCAACGCTTAAATACCCCACGAGCACAACGGACATGTAATCGGTACCGAAATGACACCCAGCTGGCCATGCATGCCCTATTCCCTCCAACCCCCAGTCCGTGCACGCGCAAACTGGCAACTGGGGATGGGCGCGTGCTGAGGTATGAAATCCATTGGCGAAACTGTCTCTCGGAAAGCCCTTCAACCTGAAGAAAAATTATGGGCTCATGTCGGCGTTTCAAGCGGGAATGTTGCTCTTATCCATCTCTTCGTCTAGGTTAAAAGAGCAGTTACTCGGCGAGGTAGAATTCGAGGCGGCAACTGCGGCGTCTACACGTTCGTTTTACGACCATTTGCGCTTCTGTTGGTTCTCCACAATTATCTGATAATGGCGCTACCGCCGTTGTATGCCGATTGCGCAACTTGTAAAAGAGACATCCGTGGTGGCGAGGGTATCAATAGTTATGAAAGATATGTCGGCGGTGGTGAGCAGGAGCCTCGAAGCGGCACCGAACAAAGCGGCTTCACCGGAAGAAAAACTGGGAGAGGGGGAAGTTGGGGGGGGGGGGGGTTAGGCATATACTGCTTAGACATATACTGCGTAGACATATACCGCCGATAATCGAAGTCGATTATCGGCCCCGCCCGCCCGGCAGGGCCCGGGCGGGCAGGGCTCGCCGTGCTCGCCGTGCCGGGCCCGCCCGGGCTCGTGCCGGGCGTGGACTCGACACAATAGGCTCGGGCCAGGCTCGGGCTTGAATTCGTAGGCTTGACCATCAATAGTTTTGATGCGAAGTGTAGAAAAGAGCCTAAAAATGAATATTCTGGGTTTACTTTTACGCGCTTCTTGATGATAGTTGTACATATTATTTTAAAAACGTGTTTTTCTAGGTCTGATAATCACTATACCGTAATTTTAATGACAGTTCATGTACATCATCAAGATTTTATATTTTGGTGTATGAAATAATAAAGATACGATCACAAGGAATGCCTTAGCGGGGAAGGAATTAATAAGACACCCTGGAGCTGTGCACCTATGTCTATGTACACGTGAGTTTTAGATGTCGCACCAATCGAAATGCGGTTGCCGTGGCCGGGAATCAAATTCGCGTGCTAGAGAAACACTACCGCTGAACCACTGCAGGTAAAATATTTCAACGCACGTACATACTTGTGGATTCAAATGCGGATCAAAAGATTTCAGTAATACCAACGGGTGGCCGAGACAACCACGTCAAGTTGCCAAGAGTCTGGTCATCAAAGGTGATGGTGTCTCTTGTGTAAGAATACTAGCTATTATTACGCCGATGTGGCGTGAACTGCAGAGGGTGTAAGCTAAACTACGTGCACTTTTTAACCCTTCTTTTCGGCGTTTAAATTCATGACGTGCTTGTACAGACAAGATGCTCCGTCTGATTTACCGCTACGAAGACACTGGACCAAATATAATAAACAAATTTTCGAAAGCGCCTAAGACCGGGCCTGGACACACACACGCGGGCCCTACCTAGGCTCAAAAATAAATGACCGTGCCCGGGTCGGGCCTGGGCTTGAGACGACGGGTTCGGGCAGGGCCCGGGCTCGGTGTTACGGGCCCGGGTCGAGCTCGGGCTTCACAAAGCGGGCTTGGGCCGGGCTCGAGCCTTAAAATCAGGCCCGTGCAGTGCTCTAGCAGTAATAACAAAACACGGGTGATGATCACACATTACGGTGTGTTATCAAAACAAATAGCAAGCTGATTGTTACTACTTGCAGGCTCTGTGATGAGCCATATAAATAATTTGTACACGTCTTAGGTTTTGTTGTACATTTGTGATCACTCGAATGTTATAGCGATGTGAAAAGTGTACGTTGTGTTGGGTAGTGCGTATTTATACGTGTATATTATGCTTGCACTGTTGTCTGTTACGTCTATTGCGCGTTGGCGACGCCTTCAATGAAGTCTACGTTGCTTTGCTGCGCTAGGTTCCTTCCCAATACGTGCTCGCCGAACTCGCGGCCTCTGTAATGTTGCCTACGTTAGTCATAAAGCATAGCGTTTCTTAGTAAGTGTACTGGAGAGGAAACTGCACCTGGGTATTCATGCCCTCGTGGAGGTTTATGAGAAGATCAGTTCTGCTGGCTTAGCATGCCTATCAGATTCCTAAGCGTCTTCTTGGGTTTGCTTTCTTCAGCATGAATTACTGGGTCTACGAGGTGGCCGAAATGGTCGAAACGTGCTTCACTTCCCTTGCTTTGCTTGGAAACTCGAAATTCGTTCCATATGTTCATGCTAAGACAGCTGTGCTTCTTCATAAGTAAAGTGGGAGGACCAGCGCCGGCGAGCGAGCATCGGTACATATTTACTAAGTACACAGCCGCAATGTAGATATGGTAGTGTGTGGTAAGGAGAGTTTGCTTCCCGGTTCTTTTTTGCAGCAGAAGTACACATGTTAACAGCACCCGGACGTGGTGACTGAACGGGCCAATAGTTGCCGCGAAAGTTGTAGCCGACGGTCTGTGCACCGGTTCACAACGAAAGACGATGTTTTTCTGAGCTTCATAAATAATTTATTATTGAATTATTGGCAAAATAAGGGTCTTTAATGAGCCTTCTCCCAAAATTTTACATTGTTGTTAACTGCGAGCTTGGTCTGCAGAATAGTAGCCCCAACCGTTCTCACACACTCTCAGTAAAAGGAATAACGCTTAAGTTTCAATTTCCTTAGCTTTCAAACCGCGTGTTTTATTTTATACATATACACTTACACACTCTTTGGGTTTTGTGGCACTGTATATAAATTTACGGCCACTAAAACGTTTCAATCCAAACCAATGATGAAACTAAGGCGAACGTACGATGTGATCGCGGCTAACGACGACAAAGACGGGCTTGATGGAAGTCGCATAGACACTAGCGCCAGATCCCTCTCTAGTGTATATTGTAAGAAACTCAATGGCATAGAGGAAGCGCCTTGATGTAAGCGCCCACTCATAGTGATGCTTAGTAGCTACCCCTAAGCCCCCCCCCCCCTCTTTTTTTTTTCAGGGTCGCCTATTGGTCATTTTTTCGCAATTTCTTTACTTCGAGCAGTGGCCGGGCCAGCTGGCCAGTATCCGACCTCTCAGTCCAGCGTAGCCTGTGGAGAGGGCTAAGGCAGCCAGCGCGGACCAGGGCTTCCCGGACTAGAGGAGGCCCTCCACCGAGCGGGCGTCCAACCATCAGCACCTGAAACTCGTATACATAAAGTTTATCCACTCCACTTCAATCCACTCCACTTCGAGCGCGCTTGATGGCGAGCAGTGTCACCTGTGCATTCTTTGTGTAGTGGCATCATCGCTCCGCCGGATGTGATGGTCCTTTCTTCGCGGCGCCTGCGCCACCTTTGCGCCGTGATGTTCGGCTTCAGCCGATGTGCCTGTCGCTGCATCGGTTGTATCAAGGTGAGGGGACTAACACAAACTAGTTGTTCTCCAACGGCCCCACTCGATATTTATGATCTCGTATATCGTGGAACGGTGGGGTTACAATCCCGTGGGAAATAAAGGCGACACTTTGAATGCAATCGTTATGATTTCTGTTGCGTTTACAGCGGCGCTTTTACACAGAGCCCGAAGGTGGACGCCTCAAGGCACGACTGGATGAAGTCGCGCATACCGATGGCATCATGTCTTGCTAACCGGAGTTCCTGTGGTTGGTAGATGTCTTGGTTATTTTGGCGCGTATTAAGAGCACACTACCACAGTAACACGTCTATATGTACTTCCTCGATCCTAAAACCGATCAGCTCGCTAGGCTTTTTTTTTCTTCTTGGGTAAAACCAGCGCTAATTCAGACGAAGACGAAGAAAGTGTACCACAAGGACAGCCGCTGCTGTCATTGGGGTACGCTTTCTTCGTCTTCGTCTGAATTAGCGCTGGTTTTACACAAGAATGTCAAATTTCCAACTAGCCCAGCTTGCAACCCTCCGCTAGGCATTTCTCACACAGCAAACCTTGCTAGGGGTAGCGCCACCATGCTAGTTTAAGGGAGTAAGGTTTCTCTATTATCTCACGAGAGGGTAAATCTTCCTCCACTCCCAAAGGGAGAGAGAGAGAGAGAGAGAGAGAGAGAGAGAGAGAGAGAGAGAGAGAGAGAGAGAGAGAGAGAGATCAAACTTTATTTAAAGCGGCCCATGTCCGGGCTGCCGTAAATGTGGTTCTGGTGGGCCTGGAAGACGTTCAGGTGGGAATTCCGCAGGTGTCAGGGCCCCGCACGTGGGCAATGTGCCGGGTGAGGCGAGGCCAAAGGATGGGGCGAAGATCAGGCGTAGGAGCGGCCCAGTTTTCCCATGAGTATGGAATGTGGGATGGTAAACTTATCTCCTCTACCAAAAGAACCTCCACCATGGGACACTATTCCTAGAATAATGGTCAAGCCCATCCCACGCCACATGGACCCGTCTTCAGACTCTGGCAGGCGCCAAAGTAGAGCCCTCCATCTTTCCAGCCCATCACATGACACATATTACACAGACGCCATGTTTACCGACAACATGGCCACAACTGTCATGGTAGGTCCACGTGAAGAAACCATCCGTCAACACTGTAATGTACCTTCTTCTACAGCTGCTGAAATTCAAGCCATTGCCGATTCGATCATGCTGCAAACCCATTAAACTGACCAAATTACCATACGCACGGATAGTCAATCTGCCCTCAGAGAATTCGCAACTAACTTCTTACCTGCGCACATTCATCACGAGCTGACATGCTACATGGCAGCCCACAGTCACCTGCACGTATTTCTAGAATGGGTCCCCGGACACCAGGGAATTGTAGGGAATGAAAGGGCTCATGCCCTTGCTCGTGCAAATCGAAACCCGAGCAACCCTCAACCCTGGCCCCGGGACTACAGCCCCAAGGAAGAACGCGCCGCCCATCGCAAGGCCCGGAGGCAACAGCTGAAGGACCTTCGCAGATCCCGCCGTAATCTTCCTCCTCCCACATCTGACCTCGCACGCCGCGAAGGCACTTACATCCGCCAGGGTCAGACTCTCTCCCTCCCTTGTGACCTCGTTCTTCACTATATCATGACCCGAGATGGCACGCCCCACTGTCAGGTGTGTGGTGCCTATCCCGACGTTAAACACACCTACTGGACTTGTCCTCGCGCCAGGCGATCACCTCACTTTCTTCATCCACACCTTTTACCATCCAAAAGGGAGAAACACGCTACCTCCTCTTAAAGGGGGAACCTTTCTACGTCTTTGGGAGAAATATATGATACACTCCTGTTTCATTCTTAAGGGAGAAACTACTACACATTTTCCTTAGAGTGTACGTCCATCCTATCCCGCACAGTGCAAACAAGGATCATGCTTGAAAAAATTTGCGCGATGTTTTTACGAATAGGACCTGCTGTGGTCTTCTGTAAGAAATGCGCAACTAGGTTCACCGCATGCACATGTAGCGTTGTTTACCATATTCCTCTGAGTTGCGACCTTGCCAATATAAGTATACAGGCAGGCCGGCGCTTCAATAAACGGGCACGCGAGCACGGACTTGCTTTATGCAGCAACTTGGAGGTCACATGGGAGATCATTGTCACAGGAGCGAGTGCAGGCCACAATTTGAAAACAATGTTCCTGAACCTAGCCTTGCATAAGACTGGGAGAAAGTTTATTAAAGCCTACTACATGAATAAGCGCGGGAGAAAACTAGCAGCACAGGGCCGCTGTCACTACTTTAAAGAGAGATAAAATTTTGACGCAGTTTTTTTAACACATTTATATGCGAAATTGATCCTTCTAGCTGTATGTAATTTGGCATACAACAGTAATGAATATGTTGCTATCACGGTGCAATATAAAACCAACACATTTTCAGTGATAGCTGGATACGTGTCACCCCGAGCACGATTCGATGATAACCACTTGGACATGATTATTGACGGCTGCCCTGGAACTCACATCATTTTAGGTGACTTCAATGCGCACAATGAGACCTGGGGAAGCATCGTGTGCTCTGCAAGAGTGCGACGCACCTCGCCAACTTTATCCGCAATCATGATTTAGAAATTGTCAATGAATTTCGCCAACATTTCTCCAGAGCGCTACTTACAGCAGCTGCCTAGACCTCGCATTGCTATCTAGACGGCTTTTGTTCGAACCTCTGTGCTGTGCTGATGTTGATTCCTACGGAAGTGACCACGTGCCCACATATTTACCCGTAACCTAGTACCGAGGCTCATCACATACACGGGTACAATGTTACAGGGACTGGAACTTGTTTCGATCTTCTGTGGAAATGTCCTGTAATAGCTTGACTTCAATGACTGATTTTGAACTGAGCACCGTACAGGCGAACAGCGATGGATCATGCAGTACCGCAGTCTCCTTTAAGGCCATCCAGGGTTGCTTTGTACCAAATGCTCTACGCTGTTCGACGTCGTGCTGAAAGGACGTACAGACATACAAAGGCTTCTCTGACCTGAGAGCGTATCGTAGAGCCCAGAAACTTGTGCGGCGTTATTTAGAGAAGCTTGACCAACAGCGCTGGAGATCAATCTGTTCCAGATTAGAACCACGGAAGCCACTTCCAAAGATATGACAGATCGTTCGGGAATTGCCATGTACACCCGCTTAGCAGCATCCTTTTCGAGCTTTGGCCGCATACCAGAACCGCATGGACACAGATATTGCCGAAGACGTCTCCATTCACTTTGCCAGGGACAATGCTACAGGCATGGATCCATTACATCACTGTGCTCCTCCAACTGCGGATATCCGCCTGGACATGCCATTTACGCTGCACGAACTCAACGCAGCGCTGTCTGCTTCAGCTCATTCTACAGCTCCTGAGCCTGACGAAAGTACGTACTGGGCACTCTGTAATCTCGGTACGCAACGAAAAAAAGCTTTTTTGGACCTCTAAAGCTTCTATTGGTGTCCTGAGTCTGTCCCAAGCCACTGGAAAAAAAAGTCGTTTTGTGGCTGTCATCAAACCTGGCAAGTCTCCACAAGACATTTCGTCGTACAGGCCAGTGGCCTTGGCTAGCTGTGTAAGCAAAGTGATGGAGCGCATGGTCCTCGCTCGTCGGGAATGGTTCCTGGGAAAGCATGGCTTGTATCCAGATTTGCCAGGCAGGCTTTGCAAAGGACGTTTATCAATAGACAGCGTTATCGAGTTTGTCACTCTAGTCGAGAATGCGAAACACCCCCTTCGTCGTGTAGCTGCCATATTCCTAGACATTGATTGAGCATTTGATACTGTATCTCATGACGCCATTCTGGATGCCCTTGAGTCCATTGGTATTGGAGGACGGTTGCATCGGTGGACGGATACTTTTCACGTCTACACTTGATGGTGAGACACCCGATCACCCCGTCACTCGCGGCGTGCCACAAGGGGGAGTCCTCAGCCCTACGCTATTCACCCTGTCTCTCATAGGCATCACTAATGTGCTTCCCAAAAGAGTGTCACTATCTGCCCATGCGGAGGATATATGCATTTGACATCAGGCGTAACGCCATTTCACGGGCAAGGACCACTTCAGAAATCAGCACCCGCCACTTTGATATACCTACGCCACCGGGCAATTGAAATTTCAATGTCCAAGAGTGCAATATTGGCAGTTACCCAGAAACTCATTATATGCTGCCCAGCAAAGATCGAAGGAGCTGTTCTCGTGTGTCACTAACCACAAATTTCTCGCCGTGACAATTGATAGACATCTCTTGTGGTGAAAGCATGTATCTGCACTGAGAAGGAAATTACAGTCTCACCCACGTCCTTCAACATATGGCAGGGAAACCATGGGGTCAATCGGTTTCGTCGCTGTTGCGCCTTTACCAGGCGCTCTTGATTAGCTATATAAATACAATGCACTTATACATTGTTACCTTCGGCAATCGTCTCTACGCGTGCTTCAAATTGCACATGCACAAGCCCTACGAATCAGTTTGGGGTTGCATCAATGCACAGCAATATGTGGAACGATCGTAGAAGCGCCGGACTGCCCAGTTTAATTCTATACCTCGTGCAAGAACCTCTTCGTGTGCACCTCCGAGATAGGATGAGACATCAGTGTCATCCACTGTAGAGTTTTTTCAAGGAGCGGCCAAACTCAAAGTACTCGCGAAGTATTTAGGCGCAACATTTTATGCCCTAGAGATTTGCAGTTGCCAAAATCACAGAAGTGCCTCTATGGGTTGTACCTTATCTATAGATGCGCTTATCGATTCCTGGAATGGTTGAAAAAATCCGACATGTCGTCTTCGGTCTTAAGACAACTTTATCTATTTTATATTACTGAAATGTACGGGGAGGCATCGGATGTTTTCGTTGATGGATTGGTCACGGCGTCTTCGCCGGCAGCGGCAGTGGTTATGCCTGGGAAGGAACTGATCCAAAGTTTCTAGATTGCTCACAGGACGTCGTCTACGGCAGCAGAACTGGTCGGTTTACGCGAAGCGCTCCGCACCCTTTCTTGTAAAAGGCCACAGCAGTGGACTATCTTTTGTGACTGCAAACCAGCGCTGCAGGTACTAAGGTACCGAATGAAGCGAGGAGCATATCATCAGAAAACCAGTGATGTCGCTATCGTATTCAGAATTGAGTGAAAAGGGTCACGCGTTGGAGCTTCAGTGGATACCAAGTCACTGTGGCATTGCTGGAAATTAGTTGGCGGATGTAGAAGCACATCAGGCACACCACAATGGAACTCTATACCAATCCCAAGGCAAGATGCCAACGCGATACTCTACCGAGCACGTAAACAAGCTTCAGCCTTGCGTTCATCTGACCAGCAGAATCGGCATGCCCGGCTTCACAGGTGTCGATCCAAAGCGAAAGTTCTCGCTCACTCATGCTCCTCGACTTCGCAAAAGTCAGGAGACCTTGCTACACATATTGCGACTTGGAGTAGCACTGATCCGATTGTATCTTCACACGATCGTACGAGAGGACAGCCCTGACTGCCTTCTGTGCAGTTGTTCTAAAACTATAAACGTTCGCTTAGCGTTTGTGCAAGACAGTCTAGTGCGTGAAAGAACCTCGAGGCAGCATTACTACGCTTGTACACTCACCCTCCGCCCGAACAAACTAATTTGGGCACCTGGGCTGGTGACAGGAAACAAAGCTTGATCGTTAAGCCCTCCTTATATTCCTAGTGACACCACTCTGGAGTCGAGGCTCTGAGTTGCGACAAAATTTAACAAACTGCCAAATAGCGCCCCATATATTTTTTATATGACTGTAATGATGTGCTTAAAAGTGGAATGTGAAAATCTGATTCAGAGCCCAGTTGTATTTGAGGCGTTTATTCGTCTTACTACATGTACACAGTTCATTAATCGATTTCATTGTCATTTCTTATGCCTTCCATATTCGTTCCTTTTTGCCCCAGTACCTTCGCCCCATTGAGAAGTCGCAGGCCCAAGATCAGTTTCTCGGGCTGACCTCTTCTCCTTTTCAATAAACATTTATTCTCTCTGTCGTATGTTCTCCAGATTTTCTATTATGTTTAATGTATAAAACCGCTCGGAAGGTCAAAAAAGATCAGTTGGAGGTCAGTGCCAGTCTGTTTCTTGGCGTCAGTAGTATTTCGTCCAGTTTATTTTCCTCGCCGATTGAAATTGTTTCATTAAGCCAACATTGCGTTATTTAACGTAAAAAGGGGAAAATATTATTGCTCGGCTCTCAATAAAATGCTTGGTCTAAATACAAACGAGCAAACTGGCGCACTAATTAGAAATTAAACCCTGTACATGGGGTCTCATCAACTGCGTAACTTCACAAACTACTTCTAACTTTTTGATTTCGCCGCAGCCGCGTCGATGCCGTAAGCTCTGCCTGCCAAGCAATGAATGGCGCCACGCGGCGAAGTGCCTTCGTGACGCACCAACACTCTCGGCCCCACCAGGACACTCACAGAATAAACACTTTGATAAACTGTTGATAAATTTACCTTAGTAACTCCAGACTACGAAGTGTTAACTGTACGCAGTCACAAAAGCCTTTTTTGCGTAATGTACGGGCCACCGGCAGGTAACTTTCGGGAATTTGTCTCATTTCTTGATGGGCTGCTCAGTTATGCGACCGAGCAAAACTTCGATCTAGTTGTAGGTGGAGACCTTAACGTAAACATGCTCACAACCTCTCAGTCGAAAAAGGAGCTCGATTCGGTCATTATAGCTTCTGGTTTTCATAATGCCATCACGAAGCCAACACGCATTACAGAGAAAAGTGTGTCTTTGATAGACGTCTTCATCACAAACTACAACACGCAGCTAGTGCTGGCAGACACTATTTACACGGACATTAGTGATCACTTTGCGATATTTATGGTGGTTTCGAAGTGCAGTCACCATTCCTGAAATGTTTCACAAGTTACACAAGTTCAACCAATCACAAATTCATAGCTTCAGCTTCAATCCTTTCGTACCGCTGTGAGCAGCGAAACCAGGGATGACGTTTACAAATCGGGAACTAGTGATGCCGCCTACAGAAGCTTTATCGACACGTTTAAAAGAAGTTATGACGCCAATTTTCCATTCAAAGAAATGCACAAACCTAAAAAAGCTCGAAAGCCATGGCTTACCTCTCAACTATTAAAAATGGTTAGACATAAAAACAAGTTGTATGCAAATTTTATAAAAACAAATGATCCCGAGATACTCAGAGAATTTAAAGTTTACCGTAACAAGCTTACATCTAAACTGAAAGCAGCTAAAAACTATTACTTCATCAAGATGTTTTCAGAGAATAATATGCAACGCTCAGATGTTGTTTGGAAGAAGTTAAATTCTCTGTTGCACCCTAATGCATCCGCAACCATTCCTGATAACTTTGTACACGAGGGACGGGAATTGCATGGTAGGTCACTGGCTACTGCCTTCAACCGATACTTTATCCAGCAGGGTCAGGTTGGCAATAATGATGGAACAAGTTCTTTTTCTGGCTACGATTCTTCATTGCATGCAAGTAGCACCGAACAATCACTGTTACTTACACCTACTGATTGCGCAGAGGTTTTCTCGTGCTTTAGTAGTATTAAAAACAGCAAATCTAGAGATTTAAATGGCTTCCAGATCGGACCTGTTAAGTATGTGCTGCACATTTTATGCCCCGTGATTACCCACATCTATAATTTAATCCTCAGTTCTGGTGTGTTCCCCAAAGACATGCAAATTGGCCGTGTAACGCCAATTTTCAAACATGGGGACAAAAACTCTTTAAACAATTACAGGCCCATTTCCATATTACCGATATTTTCGAAAGGAATTGAAAAAATACTTCATATTAGGCTGTTATCGTACTTAAATAAGCATAACTTACTCCACGACTTCCAACACGGCTTTCGAAAACACCGATCAACGGAGACGGCTTTACTACAACACAAAGAAATAATAATCGAATCATTCAAAAACAAAACAATAATTGCAGGCATCTATATTGATTTCTCTAAGGCTTTCGATCTTATTAATCATAATATTCTACTATTCAAAATGTACAACTATGGAATCAGAGGAATCCCGCATGCTCTGTTTCAATCGTACTTGTCTTATAGGAAGCAATTTGTCAATGTTGATAACGCTACGTCAGCTCCTGAACCGATTAGTGCAGGTGTCCCCCAAGGCAGCATATTGGGACCACTTCTGTTCGTGATGTATATTAATGATATAGTACAAGGTGTTAAAAACGTAGAAATGGTTTCGTATGCTGATGACACAACTGTTTTCGTTACTGGCGTATCAGAGACAGAGGTAGAGGGAAAAGTAAATGATGCACTAGTTGAACTGAAGAAATGGGCGGATGCAAACGGCTTAAGAATAAATAGCAATAAAACAAAAGTGGTGTTATACCTACCCAGGGGGAAAGCACTGAGCGGCATCAACATTTGTTTAGGCAGCGAAATAATAGAAATTGTGGACAACGTAAAGACACTTGGCGTTATTTTTTCTAAGAATCTAACTTGGAACGACCATGTTGACTATATTCAATCTAAAATGTCTTCAGCGGTTGGTGTAATGAATAGAATGCGGCATATTCTTCCTGAGAAAATCAAACTATTGCTCTACAATGCACTGGTATACTCCATTCTGCAATACTGCAGCTTAGTTTGGGGTAAGACAGGAATCACTAACTTAAAAAAACTACACCTGCTTCAAAAGAGAGCTATTCGGTGCATTTCAAATATACCCTTTCTTGCGTCTACCAGCCAGCTTTTTCTGAAATACGACATTCTTCCTGTGTTTGCATTATATAATTACCAGTTACTAATAAGGTACAAATCGTTCACTAATAAAAATGATAACTTCTTTAGATGTTTGTCCAAATTGACAGAAAAAAGTTCAGCTCTTCCGACAAGGCATGCAGAGATATGGTTTGTACCTACTCCCCGAACAAGTTATGACACACAATCGCTAACCTATATTCTGCCGGTCCTGCTTAACAGGCTGCACTCAGAAAATTTTGACGTAACTTCCCATCCCAACTCGCATATTAGGTTACATTGCCAGGAATTGTGTAGCACCATCTGAACTCGCTTATTTTGTTGACATTAGTGTGTTCCTTGGATTTCCCAGAATCATATTTATTGTGATGCGCAATACCTTTTTGTGGCATAAAAAGACCCTGAAACTTTTAGTTAACAGCAAGAGTATTTCATATGCCTATATTACGCCTTTCAAAGTTTGTCAGCAACATTATATATTATCCTAAAAACAGTCTTAGGCAGTTCTGCTTACGATATGTATAATGATTTTTTTTGTTATGGTGAGTGTTTTTGTTGTGTAATGGTTATTTCAATTATGTTTTACCTATGACGAGTGTCGCACCGCCGACACTGATACCATTGTGTACGGGGCTGGAGCCTTTGTCAAGCTGGACTCACAGCTTATAGCTCCAGCCCCTTCCTCTCAAAGGAAATAAAGAATTGAATTGAATTGAATATAATTAAACGTCCCCACTCTCACTGAAGCTCAGAGATACTCCGCAACCACACTCTTACGCGCCCTTATATGAAGTCGCACGAGCCTAAGTGTCCTATGCATTTTCTTGTCCTCAGCTGCTATTTATTCAACGCTTGTGATGTCTTTTTTTGGCCAATCGCCCGGAGCGGGTACGTGCCATTCGTACGTGCCCTGCCCCCCCCTGCTGTTTTCGGTGTCCATTTTGACCGGGCCTGGATCGTTCCAGTTAGTCATGGCTTTGCGGCCTCATGATACCGAGAAGTTCCTTCAAGATCGCGATGACAAGCCCCGAAAATTCTTGAAAGATTTGTCGGAGAGTGAGAGAGACGCTCCTGTACCGAACGCACACGACCAAAATACCAACATAGACAACCTGGGAGCTCCACATTCTGGAAGCACCGCAGCTGTTGGTAAGGTAGGTACTCCTTCTTGAGGTTCAGTGGGTTAGACGGGCAGTAGAAGGGCAAGTGATCGTTGAATAGAACAACCAACTGTGCGGGAGGTAGGTCGGTCGGTCGGTCGGTTGGTCGTTCGATCGATCAATCGATCAATCAATCAATCAATCAATCAATCAATCAATCAATCAATCAATCAATCAATCAATCAATCAATCAATCAATCAATCAATCAATCAATCAATCAATCAATCAATCAATCAGTCAATCAATAAATCAATCAATCAATCAATCAATCAATCAATAACGCTATTTGTCTATTATTTATGTTACCCGCCGCGGTGCCTCAGTGGCTAAGGCGTTGCGCTGCTGAGCACGAGGTCGCGGGTTCGATTCCCGGCCGCGGCGGCCGCTTTTCTGATGGAGGCGAAAAGCAAAAACGCCCGTGTGTACGAGATTTCGGTGCACGATAGAGAACCCAGGTGGTCAAAATTAATCCGGAGCCCTCCACTACGGCGCGCGTCATCGCCTGCGTTGCGTCGGTGCGTTAAACCCCACAATCAATCAATCAATCAATCAATCAATCAATCAATCAATCAATCAATCAATCAATCAATCAATCAATATTTATGTTGGAAGCGTTGCAAAATCCATCTCACTCTCCTTCCTCGTGACATCCGGTGTGGGCGTCGCTATGTTCGCAACTTCAACATTAAAAGCGCTTTAAAAAGACACTCAAGCGATTTGTAAATATTGCGGGATTATTAGCCCAAACTGTACTCTGGAATCTCTAGGCCATGTTTCGTCCACCCTCGCTGCGCTTACGCTACTTTACTCAGCACAAAAAATCAATTCGGAAAGGCTGTCCTCCTCTCTGCATCTTTCTTGCCAATTTCCTATGACGTTTCGTATGACGTCAAAACAAGATAACTTGGCTTGACTGCGGTACTGCACGGCTCGCCGACCCTCCGACAGAATCCGTCGGCCCAGCGTTTAGTCGTCTGGCGTCGGCGGGTCGTCGCAATTGGCTCGCCCGTTTCAAACTAAGCTCGTTTGTGCCGGGAAGAATGTGCCTCTAGTTTGTTAGTTTGTAGCCTGCATCAATCTGTAAGTCAAAGTCGCTCCATACAAGTGCACATTCGACGCTTCGCTGACTGCATGGTTTCCTAGTGGAAAAATATACGGCCCATTGGCGGCAGCAGAGTCAGCGAAGTTAATATAGCTACTAGGGAATTAAAATCAACCGCAACTTTTATCGTACAGCATAAAACCACGGTGCGAGAAGTATTTTTTGCGCTGGGTCAACTAGCCCAGCGGTCAGCAGCCCGACGACCCATTTGCGAACGCTTTTCCGTCTAAGGAATGGAGTCGCTAGTCATGATACAATGTTGGAATTTGGGGGACCCTTACTGCACGAGTGCTATACAAGGAATAGTAATCTTAGCTGCTTATAATGCTCAAACGAAATAAAATGTAGACTGGCTATACATTATATACTTTGTGTTTCTCTCCATGTTATCCCTGGCGTAAAGCCGAATGCTCTGGAGTACTAGGTGAATTGTTTTGAAGTCGCAAGTTCGAATCCCCGATAGTGCCTGTTTTTTTAAGTAGATTTATTTGTTTTATGGGCAATGTTTTCTATTCTGAATTCACCATTTTTGCGCTGTGACGTTCAATGCTCCACGAGCGAGTTCATATTATGCGTGCAGACTGACACTGACGCGCTGGCGACTGGCGAGCCCTCGTCGGCATGGTGTTGCCACAAGCACCGACCGCTTGCGGGCACAGTCCCGAATCAGCCGACGCTTGGGCTGCTGCGAGGACGCCTATTACGATAAGGCACTGTGCAGTCAAGGTCCAAAGATGGGGAGAAAGCGCACCGCATTTGAGCGTGTGCGGTGGCGCGGAGGGCGTTCATCCACTGTGTACGCCTCGGCTAGTGGCTGTTACGATTCCAAGCCGTGCTGGTACGACGAATTTTACAGCGGACAACTAGGCAGGAGTGCGGTATGCCGGTTACTACTGAGATATGGGGAATGCCCATCCAACAATAACGTCTGATGCCAAGGGTGTTGTTTCGCTGAACCGAAACTGGTTTGAATTTTCATCATGGATATCGTCCAATCACGTAGCAGCTTATATTTACGTCACTGCTGTTACTTCGTGCTGCCGCCGCATACCGCGCATGGTAGTTTTGCTTCTTTCAGTCTTTATAAAATAAATACGACCTTATCGCCGGGATAAACGATGAAAAGTGTTTATTTGGGCCAGTATACGCACTGTAAGCAAATACAGGAGCTTGACAAATTCACATCAGTGTCCGTTGAAAGGTACAAATAGATGTGTTGCTTTATAAGTGCCATAAGAAACTTAACACGCGCTTTGATATAATTTAGCAGGGCACGATTGCGATGTGATTCGTTGGCAATCATTATGTCCTAGTATGGAAGAATTTTAATCTATGTTTTTGGTTCAAACATCACGGATTCAACACCCCCCCCCCCCCTTCCTCCGGTGACTGATTCTGTAAACAAATTCACCCAACGTATCGTCCGGATTCTAAGCCACTGCGCACATGTTCTTTGTGTTCGCACAGCGGCCCAGCGACCAGAGAGCGGACCAAGTACGAGCAGAACCCAGGAACCAGCCGGCTACCCCGGGTGAAGCAACAATGGACAGAGGTGGGCAAATGACCTCACCAGCCTCGACCTCACCTTAACGCCATATCACTTTTCAAAACCTCTCCTCAACGTCAACGTCACCGCTGAAGTTGAGGTTTGGTTAGACAAACTCACGCCAGCATGTGCGCTTTGCCCCGCAGACATCAACTAGTACCCCTAGATAAGGTTACAGAGTATCGGCACTCTTTTCTGCAACGGTTCCGTGCCGCCGCCATGATCATTGGCCAGTTCGCATCACGTGACACTTGTTTACACTGCGAAGTTTCATGGGCGCCGCCATTTTGTTGCTTATGCGTTTTCTGTCGGTCAACTGTGGTAGTCTCAGCTCGTACTCTCTCCTCTGAGGCTGCGCGCGCGTCCCGAACGCGATCAAAGATAACGCGCTTCGCAGCATTTCAGTTGCAAAAGTGTGTCAGAAGATGCCATGTTGTTGCGTCTTCGGCAGTATTGCTTACAAATGACCTCGTCCTAGTTAGCGGTGATGCCAGAGAAGCGGCAATCTGGCAACAGTGATAAACAATAAAATGGCCGCTGTTAACTTTCGTGCTTCAGTGACGGTACTCTGCATCTCATCTGTGACACTAACCTCACCTAACGTCTACCTCAATCTCATCTAAAGCTCGTATCACTCCCAAGGACGTAATTTAATATCTTAATAACGTATATCCAAATTACAGTCCTTTTACAGGCCCAAGCGGGGGTAGATACGATACGCATAAAACATACTCACGGAGAAAGCATGTTCCCGCAAAACAAGACAAGCGTTCACCGGTAAAGAGGTACAGCAATGGCAATTGCGGTAGTTGTTGGTAGATAATGACTTGCAATATCGGCAGTTTATAGATATTGTAGATAATTGTACTAAACTAATACAGTCTTTAACGATGATAAAGTGGTCTTAGATAACATATTTTGAAGCTTTCTTTGTAGACAATGTGGTGTGACGTACGCAGGCGGGGGTGAATGGGATTCTAGGGCCCAGGCCTCCACCTCTCCTCCCCCGACTCAATGTTTTCGGGTTCGTTGGGGGAGGGGGATGATGCAGAAGACAACTGTCTAGCCATGAAATAACCAGTTCCGATTAATGTTTTAACAGCAGGGCTGCTTAAGCTTTCCGTCCCGTCGTGGAGCGCTACCTGAAAACTATCATTACTGGCGAAGTGGAGAGGTCGAAGACACTAATTAAAGAAGTGTGATGAAAAGTGGCGAGGGTTCGAGGAGCCCAGGAGAAGGTGTGGGGAATGCGCGCCTCACGGAATGCGCGCCTCACGGTTAGGGATGTCCCGAAACTCGAACCTGGCACCTTTACGCCGGGAAACCGGCGACCCAACCACTCGACCACATCAAAGGCCCGAGGGGTACGGGCTTAGCAGCAGCCGGAAACGAAGAGAAGGAAAGATCAAGAGGAGGCGCACCTTCTTAGCGATGTTCCCTATCCACTCTCGAAGGCAGCAGTCTCTGCGCGCTCCTTTCGCTCTATTTTAATCCGGTGCCGCACGCTCTCATTACACATCAACGCGGCTGTGTTGACGGAGCAATGAGGAAATTTGCCTACATTGCTGTTATATTGCTCAGGCAATAAAACTAGCCAGTGTACATGCTGAGCATGGCCTCGCCTCCCGAGGGTGTAATCGCGGCCTCAGGTTGGTATGATGACAAATAACTCGCTCCCGCGTTCGAATAAGAGAACACGGGATTAAAGAAGTGTGATGACAAGTGGCGAGGATTCGAGGAGCCTAGGAGAAGGTGTGCCTAGGAGAAGGAGGAGCCTAGGGTAAGGTCGACGGCTGACTAGCCACACAGTCGGCACAAAACGCCAAAGACAAGATCCAAATGAGACACACAGTAATTGTACTCTGAACAAAAACAAAATGAAAATTTACAGGGCTTACTTGTAGAATCGCGAAAGAAACTTGAAAAACTTCTGGTAATTCACGCACAAACCTTTGGCGTTTGTCATCGCCTAAGTATTAAGAAAAAGAGCCTTGAGGTTAAAGAGGTTGGTTTAACAAAAAAATACATCCGGTAATAATGTTTATCTATATCTCGCATTTCATTTTTGTGGATTAGTTGCGCGAATTGTTCTCTTTAGTTTATTGGGCAAAGCGTTCCGTCATATTTTCTCCCATGTTCACTTTGTTGTGTGGCCATTTGCATTCCTTTCTGTAGACACTTTTACGCATTACGAGATTGTAGCCGTGACGCCGTTGTTTCGCGTTTGCTCTATATCTTCAATGTTTTGTCACCAGAGTAGTAATTACCATTATTTTGAGCAGCAACAATGGTGACTTTCATTGGAATCGGTTTTGTGCAATTTGTTATGTGTAGTCACTTCAAAACAGATCTTTCAAGTCTTCCTTGACAGTATATATAAAGTTCCATTGCTTTGTTTATTACTACTCACAACAATCGTACCACTACGATTTTTAAGGCTTGCAGTATTACTGAGTGGTTTCATTACTAGTAGCAGCAGTAGCAGTACAAGTAGTCATAGTAATGGCAGAGTAGCGTAGTAGTTGTATGGTAGTAGTAGAATTAGTACTACTAGTAGCAGTAGTAGTAGTAGCAGTAGTAGTAGTAGAAGTAGCCGTATTAGTAGTAGCATGGTAATGGTAGTAGTAGTAGCTGTGGTAGTAGTACCAGTAGTAGTATGGTAGCAGTACTACTAGTAGTAATAGTAGCAGTAGTAGTGTTAATTGCAGTATCATTAGTAGTAGTAAAAGTAGCCGTATCAGTAGTTGTATGGCAATAGTAGTAATAGTAGTGTTGTAGCAGTAGTAGTAGTTGCAGTCGTAGTAGTGTGGTAGTAGTAGTAGTAGTAGTAGTAGTAGTAGTAGCAGCAGTAGCAGTAGTAGTAATAGTAATGGCGTAGTAGTAGTGGTGGTGTTAACAGTAGTAGCAGGAGTAGTAGTAGAAGTAGTCGTATTAGTCATCATCATTATCGTCATCGTCGTCGTCGTCCTGTCTACGCCCACTGCAAGAGAATGGCCTCTCCCATAGATCTCCAATTATCCCGGTCCTGTGCTAACTGCGACCAACTTATCCCCGTAAACTTCTTGATCTGATCTGGCCATCTAACGTATTAGTAGTATTAGTGTTAGTCGTATTAATATTAAGGTAATGTCAGTAGTAGTAGTAGTAGTAGTAGTAGTAGTAGTAGTAGTAGTAGTAGTAGTAGTCGGAGTAGTATGGTAATAGTAGTATGGTAGTAGTAGGAGTAGCAGTAATAATAGTACTCGCAGCAGTAACATGTCCGTGCAATGGTGCCCATAGCAGTAGCAGTATCATCAGTACGGCATTTAAAGTATCCATGAAGAGAAAACACAATTTTGGTTCATTCAAGATTGCCTCGTTATAATCATTCTGACACCAATTTTAACGTAACTTCGCTCAAAAAAGCTACATAATTAGGAAAAAAGGGAATGACCATGTGACCCACTAGCTCATTTTCCCCAACAGAACCTATGATGCCATACCAGACAGCTCTGTGAGGGCGGCAAAGGCAAACGCAAATTGGGCAGAGCTTATGAGCTTGCCGAATGAGCTATTTCCGCTTAAATTTAGAGCACATTCTTTTTATACCAGTAAGAATGGTGGGACAAACAGTGAAAGTTATGAAAACGCACGTTAACATAGCAGTACCGATGCGTACTGCTGGTGGTACTGCGCGCACTATGCTTGGTTTAGCTGCACAGGACTGCGGGGCTTTGGGGTTCTTCCAGACGACACTGGGCGATTGACGCAAGCGACGATGTTTTACGTGACCGTTTTTGTCGAGCGAGCGCATGCATGTTTCACAAAATGCTTGTCTCTATGAGCTAAACAAGCAAGCTACAAATACGTTCACAAACAAACCAAAGGCAGAAAACGGCTTGCCACGGTGTAGTGGCGCCATCTAGGTTCACTAACGGTAAACGCCACCCTGTGATGTCATTGCAGAACATCAAAAGCACGATTTAGCGGAAAAATCAAAATTTTAACTTAAATTAATTAATTTCTCAGTGGAGAAAGCATCGTTTGAATTCGGACAAGTGCTAGGGGCACTATAAAACACGAAATCTTTCTGATAGCACAAACTTGTGTTTTGTCCTCATGGCTCCTTTAATACTTTTCCTATGCGTCCCAACCGCGCACAATGCTTCTGATTGTGCTTAGGTCCAGCCCGGTCCAGTGAAGGAGCTGCTGCCGCCGGCACTTCCGCTGCGACGGCAGTGCCGTCAAGCCGCTCCAGTGGCCCAGCCGGACAGCCACCGGCACCCGGCCTCGACAAGGCCCCGCAGAAAGCTGAAGAGAAAGAAGTAAGGCTTTCTGGGAAGGAAGATCTGGGCACGCCAAGGCAGGCTGCATTTGAAGCTGGCCGCTGCGCAGTTACGCGCTTTTAGGTGTGCTGTTTAGGGATGGTAACCAATCAATCAATCAATCAATCAATCAATCAATCAATCAATCAATCAATCAATCAATCAATCAATCAATCAATCAATCAATCAATCAATCAATCAATCAATCAATCAATCTTGAAGCCCTTGATTTGAACCTGTCGAGCGAATCTTTGAATGTTCTACGACTTCGCTGCGAAACAGTAGCTTTTTTTTTTACTGCGTGACCAGAAATGCCATACCCTTTTGCAGTAATGTACTACGTGTGTCAGTGCAAATAAAATATCAGCTCACGCAGGTGTTCTTGGGGCTACATTTTTCGGGAGGTACACACGTTCATAATCTAAAAAAAGTGACGTGAACAAATTTTTTTGCTATTAAGTTCAAAAAGCCGACAGCCGCATTAAGAAATAACGGTCCACACGAAACTGTTACATAATATGTGGAAGGTATAAAAACGACTGGCTTCGAAGTATACGCCTCGAGCGCTGCCTGTAGGGGCGCCACTGAAATCCCCCTACCGGCCCGTTTCGAAAGCAGCCGCGGGAGTCTCCGGCCCGCTCCCCCCTGTCGCTGTTGCTTTTGCGGCTCGTTAAAGACTGCGATTTACCGTTTTTACGCGTTCGAAATACGGAATAATGTGGAGCAGGCACTCTGTTTGCAAGCATGGTGTATTTAAGAGAGAAAAACGTTTAGGACGCGATCTTAGTGTGGTAAATTCCATTGGTATGAGCGCCCACAGGCCGGCGTCCCGAAGCCGGCATATGCATGCAGCTGATTGCGATTCCGCTGCCCTGAAATTTAGTGGCAGTGTCTCCGTAAGCCGAGTTTCCGCCGATGGCCATGTTGCGGCCATACACACTGTGATGCAAATCGACTTTGTGCGCTTGTATATTCTAGCGGAGCACTTATACCTGACAGCACGCAAGTTACGCTTATATTGATCACTACCCTGAACAAGCCAATGCGGCATAAATTTCACAAACATTTTACGAAAGAAGTACGATGGATAATTCAAAATTATACTCGGGAGTCAGCACATGACGACAAGTTTTAATGCTGGGTCCTCTTGTCCCGAGGTGAGCGCTCGCAAAGATAACACTTATCCTCCACGAGAAGCGCGGAGACGGGCTTATAGAGTAATCCGCTTCCACGACTAAACTCTTCTTCGAAACATCGTTATATGACACGGGGAGACTGCAGAATCTAGCATAAACCGAAATCAGAAAGCCTTATCAGATACCAAACTCTTCAACGAGCCCGTGTGTACAAGATTTCGGCGCACGTTAAGGATCTCCAGGTGGTCAAAATTAATCCGGAGCCCTGCACTACGGCGCGCCTCATCGCCTCCGTTGCGTCGGCGCGTTAAAACCTACAATCAATCAATCAACTCTTCCAACGACACCTCGTATAGCTTGTGAACTGCCTACCCTGTATTCAAAAAATGCGTCCGCAGAGTGATCAGCCGTTCGTTGAAGGCGAAAAACAAACAAAAAGTGAACACGCAGCTTGTGTGTGTGTGTGATTACTAAAACGTTTGTTCCTTGATTTCTCTCCGCATTTGTAAACAACGATAGTTGAGCGGCCCCCTCCTCCCTAGCCTCCCTCCCACCCCCCAAAAATGTCTTGCGAAATATCAGTGCATATCGCATCTCGTTGGTCTGAATAGTATACCTTGCTTAAACGAACGTCTTTAGCATTTCAGAAGCTGGACTTTGTTTTATTCATTCCCGTACGACTATTCTATTTATTCCTGACTTGCAGACGATTCATTTTCCCGTGGTTTCATTAACTTATACCTTGGTGCTTGCTGTAAAGCTTGGTAGGGCACATATTTGACAACGCACAGCCTTTGAGTGTACTTAACATTTTCGCATGGCTTATATTCCCATAAAAGGCACAAGGTATTGTCAGCTATTGGGTTATCACATCCCCGAAACATATTTTCTACGACGTACATATTCGAAGCAAAGCCGCATTTGATGTCTGCTCTGCAAAACGCACCAACCTCTTACAGTGCCAATATCAGGTCTAAACGAGGCGACAATAAATAGAATTCGCTTGTGCTGACGTGTTCGAAGGTGACAGTGGTGATATGCTGCTGCCGTCGCCGACGCCCGAAAGAGCGGCCAAGAAGCGCGCAGAACCGCCTCTCCGGGTAGCTCTCGTTGGCGTTCGAGCGCTCTACCAAGACGCAGCTGTTTTTTTAAGTGCCCTAAACGTGCAGTTTGCTTACAGGCGTCACCATAACAAGTTGTTTAGTGCGCGGAAAGGCAAAGAGAAGCGAAAGAGAACCAAAACACTGCATGACCACCTATCAGTTACGCAGCGCTAATCCCGCAAACGCCGCGGAGAAGCGGCGGCAGGCGGCGCAGCGATCGCGAATCTCGAGGCGTATACGCCTCGAGCTTCGCGATCGCTGCGCCGCCTGCCGCCGCTTCTCCGCGGCGTTGACGGGATTTGCGCTGCGTGGCTGATAGGGCCGCGTGCAGTGTTTAGGTTCTGTTTCACTTCTTTTCGCCTTTCCGCGCCCTGAAAAAAACTTGTTATGTGACGTCTATAGTCAAAGAATACGTTTAGGTCACTTAAAAAGCAGCTGTGTCTTCGTAGAATACGCGATCACCTGCAAGAGCTACCCGGAGACGCGGTGGACGCGGTGCTGCGCGCTTCGTCGGCGCTCTTCCGGGCGTCGGCGACGGTAGCAACATATCACCCCTGTCACCCCCAAAACATCAGGCACAAATGAATTCTACTGTCGCCTCGTTTAGACCTGATACTGGCACAATGAAAGGTTGCCTTCATTTTGCAGCGTCAACAACGAATGCGGCTTCGTTTAGAATATATACGTCGCAGAAAAATATGTTTCGGGGATGTGATTACCCAATCCCGGACAATAACTTGTGCGTTTTATAAGCATACAAACCATGCGAAAATGTTAAGTATATTCCAAGCCTAGCTGTGCGTCATTAAATATGTGCCCACACACCAAGGCAAGTTAATGAAACCACGGAAAAATAAATGCTGCGCAAGTGCGGAATTAAGAAACATAATTCTCTAACAGAAATAAAAAAAAAACAGTGCAGCTTCTCACATGCTAAAGACGTTGATCGAAACTTAAGCCAGGTAGGGTTCACTAGACCAACTATTCGCGAAATGCACTGCTATTTCGCGAGACATCGGGGGGGGGGGGGGGAGGAGGAGGAGGGGGACGCTGTCTACAAATACGGAGCGGAATCAAGCAATGAACGTTTTAGTAATCACACACACAAGCACACAAATCTCGCGTTTACTTTCCTTTGGTTTTTCTACTTCAACGAACAGCTGATCATACGGCGGCCGCATTTTTGGAAGTATACAGGGTAGGCTGTTCAACAAGCGATGAAAGGTGTCGTTGGAAGAGAGTGGTATGTGATAAGGCCCTCTGATTTCAGTTTATGCTTTATTCTGCTGGCTACCTGTGCCATATGACGATATTTCGAAGAAGCATTAGTCGCGGACGCGGATTCTATTCTAAGCCCGTCTCCGCGCTGCTCGCAGAGGAGCAGATGAATGTTTGCGGGCGCTCACCTCACGACAAGAAGACTTTGCCGTGTGCTGATTCCCGAGTATAATTATGCATTGTCCATCGTACTTTTGTTGAATATTCCAGAAATTAACACAGACTGGCTTGGAAATGGTGGTGATAAATATCTGAAGTATAATATTGGCAAACGTAACTGGCGTGCTGTCAGGTATGAGTGCCCCGCTGATTATGTAAGCTCACAAAACCAATTTAAATCGTATACCGTATAGCCGTAGCATGAGCATCTGAGGAACCGGTGGTTACAGAGACACTGCTAGTAAATTCACGTCAGTGTAACTACAATCTTCTCCATCACACGCCGGTTCCGCGACGCTGGCCTGTGACTCACACCTGGCGCTTATACAGACCGAATATGCCACACTAGGATCGCGTCAGATACATTTACACTCTCGAAAACACACCCCATTTGCGAACAGAGTGACTGCTCCACATAAACATGGATTTCAAACGCCCGCACACGGTAAATCTCAGTCGTGAACGTGCCGCAAAAGCAGCTGCGGCACTGGGGAGCGTTACGCCGACTCCCGCGTCTGCTTTCGAAACGGGCCGCTAGGGGGATTTCAGTGGCGCCCCTACAGGCCGCGCTCGAGGCGTATATTGGAAAAAAAAGTCTCCGTGGCCTATTTTAAATGGCGCTATATCAAGTAGATCAATGCTTTTAAGTAGTTCAAGCACATCAAGACTATTTGAAGGACCTTTAAGAATAGAATATTCTAGCATACTGACAAAACCTTCACGTGTTTACTTTGTTAGCTGACAAAATTGTTGTTACCTGACAATCATTTAAATAAGAGTTGCATTGTATCCTCCTTGATGTGTACATGTCGATTATTATTCACAGCGAGAAGTACTGTACTTTTCTCATAAAAGTGCCATGCATATTCTGTAGTTGGTTCCATTAAAACCATGAACCAAAGTTAAGATATGAACTTTACCAATCACAGAATAAGCAAATTGTGATATCGCGCTGTTGAAAACGCCCTGTAAGACCCGCAATAATGTTTACTTATTAAAATCAAGAACTCCAAATTGACATTGCGCGCTGTTTGGGAAGTTAGCTCAAGTAATTTCCTATACTCAATCTCTTGGTCCCGCTTTATCACAGCGCCCTGGAGTGACTAATTTGTGCGGCCAAGATAGTTAATGCGGTGAACACGAAAAGCGTGCGTACCTTTTACTAGGGAATGGGATCTTCACTGTGGCGTGCGCTTCGCTATGCAGATCGCCATGCTTACATTGCGGAAGGCCATAGCGCAAAAGGAACATACCAACCGAATCCTACGCTGGAGATCCCCAATCGCCGAAATTTTATCGTTGGTAATCCGAAGAGCAATTGAAATATCATATCCACAAGTTTTAATTTATAAGTTCAGTCACCGAGTGACATGTGTTGTACCGCAGGACACGGACCTCCACTCGTCCGTGTCCTTTCTTGTATCCGTCTTTCGAGCAGTTAAATTTTGAATATGTACTGCATTCAGGGGCATTTAAATTTATTAGCGAATTGTCACACCAAGCACTTATGTTATCAATTTACCGATGACGGGAAAAGGTGCAAATCAAAGGCGCCGCTGATATTGCAACTTGAGATTCGGTTACACCTATACCCATAAACTCAGCGCGGCTTCCGGAAAAGAAGGCTTCTGGCAATGATTGAAATAATTTCCCATCGTAGCATTAACTCAACGTTGTTTCATTTATCCAAGTACGGTCCTGACTGTTTAATGTGGTGTTCTCGAATTTCGTTATATTTGTCCCATAGTACCTTCATGCACCTGCCACGTATGACATCAAATGTACCCTTATTACCTGAAGAATTTGTTGTAGTGAAATGAATGAGAGAGATGAGTTTCGGGGCTGTTCGGTGCCTCCAACTACTTCTAAGTCCCCAAAGGGCCTTCCTTGCTAATTTTCTACGCCAGTTGTCCTTGCGCCGTGAGAACTGCGCGATCAAGGGGTCAGGTGAAGCACGCAGGAATACACTAGAGCCTGGCGCGTGCAAATGAAAGCCACAAGAGTGGAGCAAGGGTGACCTGAGGAGGGAGAGGAGCGGATATTTTAGGACACAGAAAAACAGGGTGTCTTCTGCACTGGACTCTTAGAACCCGTAGTTTAACTTCGCATGGAGGAAGGGGGCGGGGCAGTTGTACTCCTTTGTTCATCGTCTCCTTGAACCTCGCAGTACAGTATACGTGCGCGGTACACCGTAATATGCCACGGTTACCGACCTACTTTCCTCCATCCTTAATAGGCGCGTACAAAATATCAAGGAAGTGCGAATACAGTATGGTACCTGCAGTTCTTTTGCGCACGTGGTGAAATTGCGTGCAAGAAGAACGCTGAGAAGCTGTATGAGGGTGTATATTTGGGAAGCGGTTTAGAATTGTTTTGGTTAGCCATGGAAGAAATCCTTGACGGGGTTCGCTTTAATAGTTTGCATATCTTAACTGCTAAACAGTTTGGCGCTTTGCGTCGTGCATTCGAAAAACAAAAATAGGCTGACGAGGGATGAACTGTGATGGCAGATAGCACTGCGGCATAGGCGCTCTGCCCCTAAATCCTTTCGAGGCATCATCACCAAGCGGGGAAACAAAGGTAACGAGTGCTCGCGCAGAGGCATGAAATAATGCCAAAATGACGGCGGCTTGAACGTAACCTGGGGCAGAACAACCAGCGCGTCCGTGCACGTCATTTTGTCGTTTTTTGCCTTGAATTCAGCCGTTTTCTGCCAAACTGCGGGAAAAAAATTGTTGTGCTTCAAGTGCGTGTTCCCCGTTCGTCTGTTCTCGTGCTCTACGTGTTTGTAACCCACAGTAAGCGTTTTTTTTTTTCTGTAAGCCCAGAGTAGGTAGGACAATCGGCCTAGTTACTCGCGCCCGCAGGCAGTGGTTTTCCTTAACGAGATTTTCGTTATCATATGTAAGAAGCAGGGGGGGGGGGGGGGGGAGGGTACACCACACTGCTAACTCACACCGTCGTTAAACACGGTATACGACTACTGGTTAATACTTTTGCCCCGCAAGTTGAACCGAAAACCTTACGCGGCCTCGCTGCTTTCTCTTCATACGAGTTTGAACCATATTAGAATGCCACTGAAGGCAAATAATGGCCGTGTGTCTGCACACGCCGTTGCAAAAGTCTCCGAAAGATGATAGTCGTCTAGCGCCTCTGCCAAGTAAATGCCTCCCTTCTCGTTTCCGCTCACTTCTCATGCTGCTCCTCTCCCGTCCGGCTCCTCCCAAGAAAGCACGCTAGAGGTTCGCTCAAGACAATTTAAATTTGCCGCATTCAACTGTTCCACGTTGGGAGCCTCTATGCCTGCGCCGCCGTACGACAGAGACGTGCGCGCATCGAGGCACCGCACCTCTACGCTACTCCAAGTGCGCCCACGCCACATTTATTAGAACCTTCGCTACTGCTGGCCCCGCGGGCGGCCGCTTTGGTATTTTCTGCGCGTACTTTTCAATAAATCAAACATACATGTTTTAAAGCAAAGGAACACTGCAAATGTCACCTACGCATTAATGTGTTGCCTCAGATGTGCGTAAGGATTTGTTTTTGCTCAACAATCTTGACAAGTATGAACATTGCCATCGGACCGAGATGTTTTGTTTTGTAATGGCGGTACGCTTTTGTCCCGTGCCCTTTTGTCGCGTGATTTCCTGTCGGTATACCGCTGTGGGTATATGGACTGTGGACTTTGGCCGGGTGGCTGAACTGCGTTACAGAGGCTGAATCGAGCTCTGTTGCGGCCAATCGATCAAGTGAGTTTACTACGTTTTCTTGTGGGGCGACCCTACGGTTTGCGTTGGGTAGCCCCCACCCCTTGTGTCCGTGGACGCTATCCGCCATCTGAGTGCTCGTCAGCTTCGTCTCGCCGTCCAAGATGGCCTCTACGCATCCCGCTCCCGTGAAATGCCGTCCGCCAGTCCCCAAGGCTCAATGCTTCAAGCTTGATGTCCTCAAGGATGCTTCAGTTCACGACATTATTGATGCAATCCAAAACGTCGTGGGTCCCCCCGGCCTCAAGGGCCTCCAGCACCAAGGAGGCATGAAGTTTTGTGCCGCGGTCTCGTCCGCTGCTGCAGCTAAAACCCTAAACGAGCGTGGTGACATTGTCGTGAATGGCACTTCGTGCCCCGTTACCTGCATCGGTCCCCAGATAATCTACGTCACCGTGTATCGTTTCCAATGGTACATGAACGACCAAGACCTGGGCGCAGCCCTTTCGCCTTACGGCAGGGTGCTTTGCGTTCACTACCCGAGCTTCAACGGTAGGCCGCGCATTGAGAACGGCGTGCGCCTCGTCCGCATCGAAATGAAGTCTCCCGTCCCAAATTTCCTGTCGGTCCGAGGATACAAGGTACAGTGCGAGTGCCGGGGCGTGAAGAGAGTGTGCTCTCGGTGCGAGCAAGAGGGCCGCAACCACTCCGATTGCAAGACGCCATGGTGTCCTCGGTGTGAGACCTTCGGACACGAGTTCGAAACATGCTCGGCCATATGTCGCCGCTGCCATGGAGACAACGCCACGGCAGACTGCCTGCGACCTCGTTCTTATGCGGCCGCAGCAAGTAAATTCCCCGAACTCTCTCGAAATACCAACGAGATACCGCAGATGCCTTTGGCTCGGCGGCAGACTCCACCAGACGGCATCCCCAGTAGCGCTTCGTCTTCCAGCGATGGTGATTCGCAAGCCACAATAATCTACGAGACGCTGATGGAAGGTATGGCAACCACGCCGACGCCTGCGAAGGACACGTCATCATTCGACAAGCTTACTAGTCAGCCCAATGAAAAGACGGCGGGCAACTCATGTTCTTCATCCAACGATGCGTCTATTTCGCCCCCCTCCTCCACGGAAGTGGCTCAGCGGATTCTCGCAGTCAGCTCCCGCCGCCCCACCCAGTAGACCCTGCCCTTTTTCCAGCGGCAAAGCCCCGAGGTGCCCGCAACCGCGGACTCCGCGGCTCCTTCATCGACGAAGACGCCAAACCAGTCCGCCGACAGACGTCCAAACCTTACCATCGTGACGCGACCGCAGCAGGCCCCCCTGACGGGCCCTCACGACACCCGGACGACGTCTCACTCCCGATCAACCTACCGAACTCGAACGAACTTGTTTGTCCAACGCAAGCTAAAGATCCACGTCTGGTCAACCCGATTAACCAGGTTGTAGACTTGATGGACACCTCACGTGTGGAAAGCAAGCGCGTGTTATCGTCATCAACCGACTCGGATGACGTAGCAGACGCAAGTAAGAAGTTGTGTGTGCCCGCCCCTAGCGCTAGTCCGGATTTGTGAAATTAGAGTAGCACCAATGGGCTTTTCTGTCTTCGTTATCTTCTTTATTCGCCTGATGCCGCCGTTATTCTCAGTCACTGGTGGGTACTTTCGCTGGTGGGGCAGACGGCAGACGTTTTATCGAATGCCGACGCGAAAGCCCATTGACGCTTCTAAAGTTGTTTCCTCCTATGGTTGGTTTCCTACTAGCATGGCGGCCATTGTGGGCTCCTTCCTGCTCATTTCTTTCTCCCGAGGTCACGTGACAGCGTTCCACGCTGCACACGGCTCCTGTCTGCCTCCGTTGTTGCTGCGTTTCAGTTGCGCGTGCCTTTTCACTGAAGATACCCCTACTTTTTATTGTTTTTTGGGAGAGCTGGCGTTCACCCATCCTCTTGGGTCTTTGCGTTCACCCATCCTCCGTGTTCAGGCCCGGGTGATGTTTCATGGCATTTGTTGAAGCTAGATTGATTGATTGTGGGGTTTAACGCGCCGACGCAACGCAGGCGATGAGGCACGCCGTAGTGGAGGGCTCCGGATTAATTTTGACCACCTGGGGATCTTTAACGTGTGCCGAAATCTCGTACACACGGGCGTTTTTGCTTTACGCCTCCATCAGAAAAGCGGCCGCCGCGGCCGGGAATCAAACCCGCGACCTCGTGCTCGGCAGTGCAAGTTTGTTGAAGCTCACGTAATTTTTTTAAATCTTTATGGCTAGTCCAGTACGTGCTCTGTTTTATTTATTCTCACTATGCTACGAATACTAACCCTAAATGTCCAAGGGTTTAAAAACACTGACAAACAAAGACAGGTGATTCACTTTGCCAAAGAAAATTATGTAGACCTGGTCTTCCTCCAAGAAGTGAACTTTTTTTCAATTGATGACGTCAGAACATTTCAGCAGAACTTTAATATTCTGTCTTATTATTTTTTTTTTGGCGTCTAACCACTGCTGTGGGGTGGGCGTCCTAATCTTCAACCACACCATCCGTTGCTCCAGTTTTAGTACGACAGATAGTGAGGGAAGATTGGTAGTCTTGAAAGTTTCTCTTTCTGGTGCCCGCTTTAAAATCATTACGTGTATGCTCCTGCACGCGTCACAGCTACAAATAACTTCTTTCACTGCCTAGGGGTTTATCTTTTGGAGCGCGTGCCCACAATTATTTGCGGAGATTTCAACTGCGTCCTTGATAGCATGCGTGATGTACGCGGGCCGGGTCAGGGACGACGGACGTGGAACGCACGTGAACTCGGGTTCCTAGTGCAAGACTTTCACCTGGAGGATGTATGGCTGCTCCATTGCGGGAATTATTTTTCTCCCACGTGGAAGCGCGGTTCCTCAATGTCCCGACTAGACAGGTTTTATATAACTCCATACCTAATCACCGCCTGGTCAAACATAGAAGTAAATCAATTCCCTAGTATGGCCGGTTACATTTCCGATCATTATACCCAGTGCTCCTGTCCCTATTTACAGGTCACCGTAGTCTTCATGGCGCCCGACACTGGAGGCTTGATACTAGAATACTGCAAGATTAGGTTGCTTTATTGTAATTAAAAACAGATATTTCTTTTTCCCTACCGGTCGTAGTTAGCATACAACACTGGGACAGTTTAAAATCCATATGGAGGCAACTAGCTCAAACAGTTGGTCAACAAAAAAGGTTCGTGACAGTTGAGCTTAAGAACACGCTCAAGCGTATCCGGATAGTTGGATATGATAAAGAACTAACGCCTTTAATGAGCGAATATCTTGGCATCCTTAGGGAGCGGTACAAACGCCAACTAAATGAAACAATGCAACCATCCGCTTCCTACAATATTCATGGTCCTTGCAACGGTAGTTTAGAAATTCAAATATTTTTGGCGACGCGTTAAACTCCAAACATTATAGAGTTTGTGCGCTGTCCGGATAACACCATCTCCACAGACCCATCAGCTATAAAATCAGGGTTTCTTTCTTTCTTTTCTGAGGTCTTTGCAGGAGATTCGCTCGAGGTAGATGAAAGGCACATGGTAGCACAACTATGTTCTGCTTCAAATTCCCTATGTCAGGTTCCACAAAGCATACACTCCCAAATACTGAAGGACGTAACCTGTTCCGAGCTCTACGACATTTTAAGGGAAACGAAAACCGGATCGGCGCCTGGTCCGGATGGTTTGCCAACGGAATTCTACAAGCGTTGCTGGTCAGAATTAGGCTCTTCCTTAGTGCAACTTATAAATTCAATCCTAGCAGATCAGCGGCTTCCAAACTCGTTTAAGAGAGGCCGTCTAATCTTACTTTTGAAACAAGGAAAACACCCCTCTCTACCGAGTTCTTACAGACCAATAACCGTTTTGAATTCGGACTACAAGATTTTAACTTCCCTTTTGGTGTCCAGAATTAAAACTCTTTGGCCGGACCACCTCTCACTCCAACAGGTTGGCTCGGTCCCATACAGAAATAATTTTTCGGCACTGAGCCTAACCCGAAACATACTAGCCTATACGCGCCAAACTGGTATTGCTGGCCTGTGTATTTCTTTAGACCAAAAACAGGCATTTGATAGGGTCAATCATTCATACCTGCTTGCCATATTTCAGGCATATGGGTTTCCCCCTGAATTTGTTCTGCTTCTCCGAGAATTGTATGATAATTTATCCAGTGACCTGGTCATTAATGGTGTGGTCCAGGGTGAAATTGCAATTCATAGACGTGTCAGACAGAGATGCCCCTAGTCGCCGCTTGTTTTTGTCTTATGTCGAGACCCCTTCATCAGAAAACTCGTTGATAATCCAAAAATTAGGGGTCTCCCCCTGCCAGGACAAGGCTCGGTTAAAGTGTCTGCGTACGCAGATGACGTGACTATTTTCATCCGGGACACTGATAGCCTCACGGCTGTTTTAGGTGACCTTGAGTCTTATGCTCGACTTTCAGGTGCCGAATAAATGTCACGAAAAGTGCTGTCCTCCCTCTGGGAAAAGCTACACTCGCCCCCATCCATAACGTAAAAATAGTTCGAGACCTGAAGATTCTCGGCGTCAAATTAACCGAAGAAGGTGTTTCTCCAGACATGTGGCCCGAGTTAGTTAATGATATTCAAAAGAATGTTGCCAGGGCTAGGTCTTTCAAACTCTCTTTTTCGGAGAAATCCTATCTGATTAAATGCGTTTTTCTTGCTAAATTCTTTTTTGTCTCCAGGATTATGCTGTCTCCCAATCCTGTTACACACAAAGTGTCCCGCGACATTTTTTCTTTCTTTGGGGATGGAAGCACGGAGCGTTTAGCGAGGGATGCCCTGCGCCTCCCACGCCGCTCTGGGGGTTATAGTCTCCCTTGTATCGACCTCATGAGCCAGTTGTTGGCCCTTGCAGTCGACTCGTCACTTCTCAGTGACGTAGAAGCTCCGCGCAGACCTTTAATCCTATACTTTCTCGGTCCTTCTAGACGGGTTCTTTGTCCAACTTTGGCCAGAAACCTGCATCCCAGTGCAGCTATCCCGTCAAGACTCTTCAAGGCCGTCATTACTTTAGCTAAGGAAATTCGTGCACTGGATGCTGATCTCGATTTTGTGAATGAACAACCTGCCAGGCTGTGTGAAAAAATAGTTACTGCGAGATCGGGCGGACGTGTGGATCCACCAGATTTTTCCTGGTTATGGCTGACTTCAGGTAGGCTGCCAGAGGAAGCCAAAAACATCCAGTGGCAAAAAGCGTGGCGAATTCTTCCCACAAAAGACAGATTATTTCGCTGGGGAGTAACACAGAAATCTTCCTGTCCCAACTGCGGTCAACCAGAATCCACGGCTCACACTTTCTCAAGCTGCAGTGTTGCGCATTGCTTTTGGCGCATCATACACCGTGCGCTCCAAGTTTGTGGCTTGCGCGGTATCAACTGAGAGAACAGTGCCCTGGCACACCCCTAGGCAAACTATTCGTAGTGATTGGCGATTATATACTATGGCGTAATCGCTGCAGGGCTGTAGCACAGAATCGCAGGCTACGTATGCAGTGTCCCTTGCTTTCCTTTTTCAGACAACAGCTCGTGATCTTTTTGGAAGGCGAGTTGGCCCTTTTGGGTGAAGAAGAGTTTCTGCGACATTGGTCTACCCGGTTTATTGAGGTTTCGAACAAAAGGGTTATTATTCACGCCAGTTTTCCAGACCTGTGTCCTTAGGGATTGTCGTTGTAACAAGTGCTTTTGGTGTTAGAATTGTGTGTTAGTGCGGTACAGTACCCGTTGCGACATAAACCCAAACCTGTTCTGTATATGCTGCATTCTTTAAGCGAATGTCTTTGTATCATTGTTTACCTCGCATGTTAATCTTTTGGTTGTAAGCAACTCTAAATTGTTTGTATGTTAATCTTACGTGTACAATCAACTTGAAGCTGTTTATATGTTTCTGTAAGTGTCTGTTACTTGCAGCCTTCGCGCTCTATTAGGTTTGTAGCAACCGGCGCTGCACTTGTTTAATTGTTTCTGGTTGTTACGTTGTATCATTGATACCAGAATTTTTTTATAATAAATTTATCCTTTCATGAATGTATCGTTCAACCACTGTATTACCTCGGCTCGGGCTACTGAATCGCGGGACAGACATACATAAAAACCGACCAAAATCTCTACGTTCAAGTAGCCTAACAAAGACTATCAAGCAGAAGCATGGGGAAGACATGCAGAGTGCTCCCATGAAATACCAAAGTTCTAATGCGAGAGCTTAAGTGACAAATCTAGCCGAAAAGCCAGCGGTGGTGTTCATCGCAGCGAAATGTTCTAAAAAAGCCGCTGACGATGACTGTACTCCCTAATGCGAAATTTCTGCGCAGCGCGAACTGCAGTCTTTCAAGTGACGGCGCATAGCTGCTGCTTCTCGGGAAGTGATCACGTGATCAGCGAATGCACAGCGCTGCACTCTGATCTGCCGTTATCTCGCAAAGCGGTGGCGTCGCCGAGCATGTTGTTGCAAATTGAGTTTAAACCTCCCGCGCATATGTCACCTGGTTCGGATGAGAGACGCACGGCGGCGAGGGGTGGGTACTGGCGAAAGTGTGAGGGGCAGGGTGCTCTCCAGCTGCAACGCATGATTAAAGTGTGAGGGGGAGGCAGTTAGAGAGATGTCGCCATAGCAGGGCGTGGCACCCTGCCCCTCACACTTTCGCAAGCTACTCCTTCGTTTTCCTTCTGCCTTCCTTGTCTCGTTCGCTCGCTGGGTTACGCGTACATCGCCGCCGCCAAACCTCCGTACTGGGCGCAAAAGGAGTGTGCACTAAAAGATGGCAGCTTAGTGACGGCGTAACAGTTGTTAAGAAGCCAAATGATCTCCTGCCGACGCAGGAGGAGGGGTGAAGCTCGCAACGCTCCAAGTCGAAGCGTAGACGCTTCGTAAGTAAAGCACAAAGAAAAACGTAGGAACGCACCATCATCACTGGTTGTTGTTACGAATCGACCCGCGCCGCCGTACTTTCCCGCATCACTCCTCGGTTGTGCGGCGAAGCCACTGCGTGCGCTTTTCAGCAGTTAGGCGCCACCATGTCGGGGACTCATGATTCACGTCGGCACAAGCTTGGGCCAGACGCCTCGCTTTCAACGAGCTTCAAACTCCGGCGGTTGCCAGCGGCACGTCGAGACCCGTCCTAAGGACACAGAGGCCCCGCGGTCGCGGCGGAGTCCTCCTCTCTCCCCTCTCTCGGACTCAACGTGCGCCGAGGCTACCGACTGCTTACGAACTCTGGAAAGAGCGTTGTGTGTGTCTGTGATTCTTGTGGCGTGCGCAAAATGCAGAGGGCAGGCTGTTTTGACCCTTACTGCTTTTGGGTATAAATAGACCCCCGCAAGCGCTGTAACCCATTCCTGTTTGAGCAGCGAATCCATGCTGTCACTCTGCTCGAGTCCTGTATTGTAACCTCGCCCGTAGGGGCATTGTTCTTTGGCTTCGGCTCACCTCTCGCTATGAAGTAAACAGTTACGTTAGCCTACGGCTTCTGGACGTCTTCCCGGCTGCAGTCGGCGTTCCCGGTCCCAACAACTGGTTAACAGGAGTCGGATGGCAACTTCGTAACACCTGGAGCCAGCGGTGCGAGACCCAACACCACGGACGTCAAGGTGGCTTCGGACTTCGCAGAATTCACGGCGGTGAATGGTGAGTACGGGTCTTTTCTTCACTGAGTTTTACCAGGCTTGTGAGGATAGCTGGTAGGGCGTGTGTTTTGTCACGTGGGTTATTCGCGCAAAACATTTTGGGAGAAGTGGGAAAGCAGTACTCTAGACCGGCCATGAATTTGTAAGCGTTGAAAAAACCGCAGTTGTTGGAGCTTGCAAATGAGTTGCGCTTGGATGTTACGGACGCGCTGATAAAGCCAGAGCTGATACAGGCTATACTCGGTGTTGGGGCTGACGATGAGGAGCTGTCGGAATGCATTGAGCTGATCAATGGCAGGGAGACCGCTAAACGTCAGGCCGCTGAGGCAGAGGCTTCGCGCCAGCGTGAGGAACGCGAGAAAAAAAAAGGAGAGCAACGAGGAGAGAGGAAAAAAGAAAATTGGGCCCATCTCCCCGCGAGGGGGACTCGAGTAAATGCGTCGCATAGGGGGTGGGTGTATTGCGTTAACGTTTAGTGTTTGGGGAGTTGGTGGTAGTGAATGCGTTGTATCAGCAGCTTCTTGACGTAGTTTGAATGAGTCAAGGATATAAGGCGCGTTCGTAGCTTCCCATTCTGTGTCGGCTTTGTGGTGCAGTGGGTAGAGCACCATGTACATTGCGTTCCGCCCACAGGGTCGAGGGATCGAAACCAGGCGCCGGATAGTATTTTTTATTTATATAGTGTAGGGGGAGGGGTGCGGACAACGACGGTGCGGACTACGACGTACGTCAACGCGGGTGACATCGTGAGTTACTGAAATGCTCTGCATTTCAAAACCTCCACGCGTACTTGTGGCGCGGATTTCAGTGCGGGCACGCCAAGGGGCCAAGCCGTGAGCTCGCATCGCGCCAAGGGAACGCCGCCTCCAAAAAGGGGTGCGCGCCTCCCGTTCGAACGCTGGAAAATCTCGCTCACTCCTCTGCGCGCGCGGCCTTTGTCGAAAACAACGGCCGGTGTACTTTCACGCGGTCGCTGCAGCTTTCAGAGAACGGGCGCACCTGAAGTGCGGTACAAAAGGGGAAAAGCTCAGGGCAATGACGAGAGCTCAAATTGCAGCTCTCAGCGCGAGAAGTGGCATGTAGACGCCTGACTTCCTCAATTGCATTGTTTTTCCTGGAGCAGGTTTCGCCCTTTATGATTACGTTTTTTTGTGTGGGACATTTCCAATCACGCGAAATGTCACCTTTCAAGTTTGTGCACTTGTCTAAAGTACTGCTGGGCTAAAATATAAATAGAGTAGTTAGTTATTCGCGTATTTTTTTCGCAACTAAAAGCCTGGTAGATCTTCAGTGTGGATTTGTCTTCGCACTTGCCGGCGATGCGATTGTGTCTTCCTGTGTTGTTCTGTTGCTTGCCTGAACAAACCAGAGATGTTCTTGGGAAGCCACTACTCGTCCAGTGATCGGCCCTGTGAAGTTCCAGCACGGTGTCGTACAGCCCGGGCCTGGCGCCGAGCATCTGCCGAGCACTTCACTTCGAAAGCATCCCTCCGGACAATGGTTGAAGACCCTTATCCATCGGGACCTCGGACCCCCGGCGGAGAAGCTGTTACCCGCGCTGCCGTACTTTCCCGCATCACTCCTCGGCTGTGCGGCGAAGCCACTGCGTGCGCCTTTCATCGGCCAGGCGCCACCATGTCGGGGACTCATTATTCACGTCGGAACAAGCTTGGGCCAGACGCCTCGCTTTCAACGCGCTTCAAACTTCGGCGGGTGCCAGCGGTACGTCGAGACCCGTACCAAGGACACAGAGGCCCCGCGATCGCAGCGGAGTCCTCCTCTCTCCCCTCTCTCGGGCTCAACGTGCGCCAAGGCTACCGACTGCTTACGAACTTTGGAAAAAGCGTTGTGTGTGTCTGTGATTCTCGTGGCATGCGCAAAATGCAGAGGGAAGGCTGTTTTGACCCTTACTGCTTGTGGGTATAAATAGACCCCCGCAAGCGCTGTAACCCATTCCTGTTTGAGCAGCGAATCCTTGCTGTCACTCTGCTCGAGTCCTGTATTGTAACATCGCCCGTCGGGGCATTGTTCTTTGGCTTCGGCTCACCTCTCACTATGAAGTAAACATTTACGTTAGCCTACGGCTTCTGGACATCTTCCCGGCTGCAGTCGGCCTCCCCGGTTGCAACAGTGTCTAGAAGCATACAGTAATCATGCTTCAGGAGAAATTTCCAGGATAGCTCTAAACATCATCCTTCAATGCCCACCTTGGGGAAGCATAACGAACATCTCGGCCCAAGCCCTCAGGTGAGGGAGCTCGGCTATATCGGCACCAGCTGAGGCCAACCACTGAGACTCCACCGCCTTGGCTGCTGGGCCTTGCTCAAGAACTCTGAACAAAAACAAGGCGGCGCACGTCTTGGGTCGAGCTTTGGTCAACCGCTAGAAGGACAGGAAAGAAGAGGGGCAACCTCACTCACTCATCCTCACTCACTCAGTCACAGTCACTCACTCACTCACTCAATCAATAAACAGCATTCCAGAGATCTCTCAGTGACGTCACTGAGTCGATTTTGCTCCATTGCGGTTCCGACAACACGAGCATACATGAAGATTGAACTATCGGCGCCAGTGTCGTGCCGAGCCCTGGTTCAGCGAGGGTGCCCTCATGTATTGGGGAGGAGCGCTGCTCTAGTCGTTGGCATGGCTCGCCAACAAGCTGAAAAGGTACCTGCGTCTGCAAAAAAGACAAGAAACATAATTTTATTGCAAAGATTTATTGCTTAAACTTGTTTTATCAATAGAAAGCGGAATACTCCAGGTAATGTTTCCCGGTTTTTTTTTTCTAAGCTTCATGCAATACTAACTGGGGAGGAGGAGAATAAACATCTTTATTGTGTAGTAAATTTGTTAGGCGTCTTCCGGGGGTGGAGTCCTCAGTGCAGGACCCCGTATGCTTTGCCATCCGCTTGAGCCCGCTCCACCAGCCGTAGCTGGTCAGACAGGCATGAGCTCCACGAGGCGCGCCACCTGAGCTTGGGAGGGTTGTATGGATCCGGTTTGGGGAGAGGGTGGGAGGGGCATCCACCAACCATGTGGAACAGAGTGCAGTCAGCTCCACAAAAGGGACAGCTAGGGGACGTAATTTGTTCGGAGTAGTGGCAGACTCTTTTTGGGTGGAGAAAGGTGTTCGTTTGCAAGGCACGGTAGTGGTGTGCCTGCTCGTTCGATCGATACCTGTCGGTGGGGTGGGGGACGGGTGTGTCGGGCTAAGCGTAGATGCTGAGTCATTTCCGTGCATGCCGGAAGGGGAGTATATCTCTCCGAGGCGGCGTCTTCACTCTTTGTGAAGAGTGTCATTTCTCGCTCAAGGTCGTGGGCCGTCTCGTTCCCTCTCCCGGATGGGCTGGAGTCCATACGATCTGGATCTGTCGCTGCGGTGGGTGGCGGAGTAGCATTGCGCGGGCCGCAGCATGAACCGTTCCGGCAGGCCTGTTGGCTGTCCGTCACCACAGTAGTAGCCTGTGTTGAGGAGATGGCAAGCGCGATTGCCGCCTCTTCAGCATCAGCTGGTGAGCGTGATTTGATAGAGGCAGTGATAGTCCTCCATGGGTGGGACGTACTGCTAGGGCGAACGCTGGGTAGGAGGGGTATGCCGCCGCGTCTGTGAAGACTGCATCAGCATCTTGACTCTACTGCCGTGAGATGGCCTCCGCGCGAGCCATACGTCGTCCACTGTGGTGTTCCGGATGCATGTTACGTGGTAAGCGTTGGACTGAAAAAAAAAGCCAAGTAGCAGGGGAGCATTGCAGCTGCAACGCGGCGCCAACGACGGCACGCGATTGTAGCGACACACCTCCCTGAAGTATAAACTAGTACCAAACAATATTCCAACATAACCATGCCCCGCACAGTGGCCCCCACAGCGTTCAATGCGACCATAACGCTTTCACATTCCCATGTAATAAAAAGTGCTTAGGAGCTTCACAAGTTCACTGCCGTAATTCTGTATTATTCGCCGCTTTGTCTAGCTAACTCTTGGTCCTTTTTGCTTATTTTCCACCTTCCACGTTCTCCGCCTCCCTTCGTTGGGGGACGGGTCCACTCTCCCACCTAAAATAAGATACGGCGTACGCCACTGAGTTGATAGCATCGCTAACTAGTGGGTTACCTACGAATACATATACAATGAGCTAGAACTGCCAAAATATGAATTTGGTCTTCCACAGAGGGCGTGAACGCGAATAGACTCGGGGTAACGTTGCAATGGTCGCACGTCCCCTATTTGTTGCGACTAAAAAGCAGAGGCTGCACGACACACAAATTATTGTGCTGACGTTTTATTAAATGCTACCAGGAGAAGAACCATAGGCTCAGCTATACCAAAAATTATTTAGGAATCGGGATGAAGATGCAACTTCCATTAAAACAAAAATATCTAGCTTCTCACCACGGGGCGGATTCATCGGCGGCGATTCGAGGTATGCATAGCAGCCGTTGCAACAATTACGGGGGGCAGTCGGCACAAGCTTAGGACCGCCACGACCTGCAAGCCGATGCTATCGGAGATGTTGTAGGAGATGCGTGCTTCCGTGGTAACATGTGACTGCGTACTTTTTTTCATTCCAGGAGAAACCTCATCGGCCATACGAGTCTGTCGGCACCCTCCTCATGCTACTGTACATGGTCTCGGTCATAGCAGCGGTCGTGATCACTACCCTGATCTACTTCAAAAAATATCCCCAACCCTTCGAGGGCGACGGTTGCCACTCTCCCCAGTGCAATGACTACGCAACGCTGCTCACATCGTCCATCAACGCTTCAGTCAGCCCCTGCGAAAGCTTCACGCGCTTTGTGTGTTCAGGCTGGGAGCGCAGAAACGAGCTCAGCGTACGCGAGCACTTCTACAGCCAAGGTTTGGAGCGAATTATGAGGATAGTCCGAAACGCGGACGAACCCGCCTCCAGCCCGATTAGTCTGAAGCAGGCCGCTGCCGTCTACACCAGCTGCGATGACGTGCTCAGTGGACGCACCGACGAGCTGCCAACGGTCAAGCGTGCTCTGCTGGAGGCCGGCATCACTTGGCCACACGCGCAACCACAAGTGGACATCCTGTTTACGCTTCTATTCACTTCGATGAAACTCAACTGGGACGCGGTACTTCACGTGAGGCATCACTTGGCCAGGAACAAGACTACTGTGTTGGTGAACCCAGGCAGAGCGTTCTATCGCTTCGCGGAGCGTGACACGTTCTCAGCCTCAGGGGTCGCTTTCAAGGCCTACTTTAAAACGTTACGACGAAGCTTCGACCGCGGGGAAGAGAACAACGCTAGCCTTGACGAGACTCTCGAGATTGAAAAGAGCATAGCTGCTAGGCTTCGGCCGCATTACTACTTTCGAACCTCGTCGCTCAATCCCCTAACGGCACCCCCCACCATTGGCATTCAAGATATCAAATGGCTGAACGCGCTCGCTCGGCTCAACTACAGCCATTCCGCCGACTTTGAGCTGGTGACGACGGGTCCGAGGTTCGTGAACGCGTTTCTCGAGTACTGGAAAGATCACGGTGAAGCAGCAGCCTTCCTTTTGACGTCGTGGTGCACAGTGCAGTTGGCCGCACTTTACGCAAACCAGACGTTGATCTTCAGCTACTACGGAGGCCACCAAAGTGTGGCGCTGGCCCGCCACTCCACGTTCTGCTTCGGCTCGGCCTACGCGTCCTCGGGTGAAGCCCTTTTCAGCAGCTACATCAACCTAGCGCTCCGCGGCGACGTCCGCGAGGAGGCCGAACGTGTTACCAGGTCTGTCGGCAGCGCTTTTCTGCGTCGCCTTTCGCAGTGGCCCCATTTCGTGGAAGACATCACCGTCGTCACGAACTGGTCAACGCTGTCCAAGGCGTTTGGAGCATTCGACGCCCAAGGAACACCGCATCGCGATGGTGCTGGACGTGCCGTTAGCAGTTCGTTCGTGGAAAACTGGCGCCAGTCCGCGCTGATTCCGGCCAACGAGGAGGACGATGATGTCGTGCGCTCTATAAGTACCCTCCAAATGACCAGCCAGTTCCTGGAAGAGAAAGCATTCCAGCTTATTCCACTCTCGTTCTCTTTCCCAACATTCGACCCACAACTTACCCCCGCGTTGAACTACGGCGGTCTGGGCGGGCATGTCGCCGCCGCACTTGCTTGGCTAACGGTAGGAGCTTACAGCGCGGACTCTCGAACAGCGAACGCGATCAACAAACTCACGGCTTGCATCGAGGACAATCCGGCCCCGGCCCTGATCGTCGATAGCCCCGTTACCGAAGCCATGACGGCGGGCGCGCTTGTCGACGCCTACAAGGCCGACGTCACCGCTCAGGAGAAGCCAATCTCCAACATCGGGGACTACAACGGTGCCCAACTGCTGTTAATGGCTCTGTGTTTCGCAAATTGTCATGGGAGTGTGGTCAGGAACGAATACCGCATCTGCGACGTAGCAATGAAGCAGGTGAAAGAATTCTCACAAGTATTCAAATGCGCTCCGGGAGCTCCGCTCAACCCCGCTCAGCGCTGTGGTGTGCCCTGATACCATCACTCCAGGGAAGCGTACAGCGTTGCGTCCGTTACTTTTTACGGTACGCGATCGATCCAGCTGGAGTAGTTCTTTTAAATGTGTAGTGCTGCCCATGTATGCCGAAAGCACATTATTTGACATCCATATTCGCTGACACTGGTGTACAAAAGAAACCGCCGAAGCGTGTTTTTTTTTTTTTTTTTTCAAAGTGCTCTAGAAAAGAAACCAGCGGACGACAGTGAAAACGCTTGGTTGCACTCCATCCGCCCACACCTAGCTTCACGCTCTTTAATGACTAAAGAGCAGGGGTCGTTACTTTTTTGTCATTTACTCCACTTGGCTCTTTGCGATCCGGGGCAGCGCAAAGCGGGCTTTCAGTATAGACGCCGGGGAAACTGCCCGATTGAGCGGCTCGGGGGGGGGGGGGGGGGGGGAGAAGGGGGGCAGTTTGGTGCAATCCCTTAGAATTGTCCCAGAGTAAACTGAACTAAAGAAGCTAACCTTAAGGGAAGCAAGTGGACCACTGTGCAAAAAAAAAAAAAAAAAAAAAAAAAACCTTTAGTGCCCTTCTACTGTGTGAAGAAGGATGACCGGCGAAGTTGTGGAGCCTGGTGGAGTCGTCTTAGCGTTTAATTTTCGTACAACTTGTTTTCGGATAGTTCCGGTAAAAAACGGTCTCAGAACTTCTCTGTAACCATACTGTCTCCATAGATGGTCATGTGTTGATGACCGACAGTAATTCTGTAGCGTTTACGACTTCACTGTGAGCTCATTATGGAAGTATATGAAAGCCGACGTAATGGTAGAGTCGTTTTAGCGGCTTACTGTCCCATATTTTGTTTGGGAATACTCTCCATAACAAGTAGTAGGTTTGAGGGGGGATGAAGGGTGTGCGAACCCGACCGAAGCCGGACTGGAGGAGCCCCAGGAGAGACTAAGATCCGTTTTCTGCAATAATACCCTCTTCCGCATATGTCCATGCCTCACTGTTCACTACACAATGTGGGAAAGACAACTTACAAAGGCCAAACTTACACCGATCCCCTTAAAGTCAGCTTCACTGTTAAGACCATGCATTGCAGGGAACACATTTTTAGGTGCACCATAAAGCCCCGACGGAGACGTAACGGAGTAGCGTTCGTACTGGAGCTCTCCGTTTGAGTACAGGGCCGTCTGCCTAGTGGTCAGTGTAGCCTAGAAATGAGCGTGCTTAATCTGAACAGTAAAGAAAATATCGGGATATATACCGCACAATGTGACTATGCAAAAATAAATAATGGCTCAGATTTTTGCGTCTGCTCACTTTTTGCTAAATTTAGCCGTAAAAATTTAAGCATTCTGATTTGGCTGGTTTACCGCGGCGCGTGGTCCCGTCGTGTTGATGGAATTGGAACGTAGAGCTCGGCTTCCCGTCACCGTCGCAGCGTCTTCGGCGAGAAATCGCCTAAGAAGCCGTCACCCATGACAGAAGACGGGGACGTGACGGGGTGAAAAACGGCAGGGTGAATGATGCCAAAGCCGTCTTATACCCAAATATAAATGCTTCAAGACTTTTCTTTATTTTTAATGGATTTGTTTAATACAGAGAACCGGATTTTGCGCGGTGGAAAGCCCGCTCCAGAGGCGGCGTGTCACGATACCAGGAGTTCTTGAAAAACGTTATTTTGAATTTAGCTTAGGAACAGCTCCCCTGTTAAAAATACATTTGATTCTTAAGCCTGCTTAATAGCTTTGAAGGCGAAAGTAGCTGTACTTAGTAACAACTCGCTTACTGCTGTATCGTATTTCCGTATGTTTCTTCGCTTTCGTTTCATTGTCCTTTACATCAACGGGTCACCCCGTCACGAAGTCTGCGCAGCAAGGCCTCCTCCGAGCGAGAAAGTCTACCGGGGGCGTCTGTTCCACAGGGTAGGATCAGGGCACGTGTGGCGCGAAGATGAGAGAGATAAACATTTATTTATCTGAAAGAGAAAGGAGAAAGAGCGGAAGCGGTCAGCCTGCCAAGTCCAGGAGGCCGCGAGCCCGCGCTGATTGCAGTGCCCGGTCGACCAGACCTTATTGCCGAGCTGATCAGCTCAGACTTGCACAGCTCAGGTGATGGGTTGAAGCAGATATTTCGTTTTTTTTTGGAGAACGTTGTTTTTTTGGCGGGGCTGTTGTCAGCTGGGCAGCGGCCGAAAGGAATAAATGTAAGGTGGCGAGCCTTATCCCTCTAGGTGTGAGCGGGGAGCTCGTTTCGCGGAACCCACGACAGCCCAGAGAGGGCGCGGTGGAAAGCGTGTATTATTGGCTACGTGTATTATTGGCTACTCGTTGGAACTATTGTCTTCTAGGGGTAAATCTCTAATCGCTGCCGAGCCATAATTAACCTGCTGGGATGCGCGGGAGGGCCGGACTAACGGGATGGCGGTAAGCTCCGCCAGCATAGTTGGCAGGGTGTGGGTTGTTTGATAGTCGCAGTGGCCGGTGCTTGTTACGGTTGCGCCGACCATCGCGATAGCAGGCCTGTTAGTCTCTATTCAAATCATCGGTGGTCATCGGAGGATGTCATCGGCGGAGCGGCGGCGGAACGACTGAGCGGAGCGGCGCAGTTACCGCGTTTATATGCAGCGCAATGAGAGAGAGCAGCGCATAGCAGCGCATGCGCATGTGTTAACCGAGCGCAAGCTGCGCGCTAACCCGCACCCACGCACAGCTGGCACGGCGACGGAGCGAGCGCCGGCGAGCGCTAACACGCAGATGGCGCTGCGGTGAGAGCGGCGCTAGCGCACAGCTGGCAGGGCGAGAAGAATGGGGGAGGGATGCGCACTACGCCGGACGACGCCGGAGGGACAAGGCTAGTGAAAGAGATGCGTCGCATCTAAAATAAATAGCGGTTAGCGGCTCACGACGAAACGGTTCGGCCGCCCGTTGTTTATAATGCACCGTCAATCTCATTCACGCTTTTCTCTTTCACACAAGATCAACTTCGCAACCTCTCACGCACTTTTCACCACCAGAGCAGTCACAACACTAGCAACGCTCTACAGCTGGTCGCAACACGGGGAAAAATATGCGCACCACAGTTGCCATGGTGCGCATATCTCCTTTTACTCCTTCTTCATAATCAATTATCGCAATCTGTTATCTATAACCGTTCGTTTTCACGATTTAGAAGTAGCTGTATTGCCACAATGGAAGGCTGGTTTCACGCACGTATGCCCAGAGACCTTATCACAGCTCTTCGGACGACTGGTCTTTGGGGAAATGGATTAATTGTTTTACAGAACTCCATCAGTCCCACTAAGAAAGCTTTCGCCTTAAAAAGGTCGCACACCTGGAAAGTGTAAATACTTGGCATTCGTTATCCGCAGGAGTGCTTGAGTGGCTAAGCCGCTGGAAAGAATGCATGTCCAATTGCCGCCCCCAGCATTCATTTTTTTATGTAGATAAAAGACAAATACGAAAAATGACTTTCTGTCGATATTTGGACGTTCGTTAAACAGTTCCAGGTTGTTAAAATGTTCCTGCCGCCATGCAATATACGGTGCACCTCATAGCACAGGCATAGCTTCGGACTATAAAACTCTCCAATATTATTTGGCAAGGCTATTCCCATGGGAACTTAAATAGAAAGGCTCATCACTTGAGTTTAAATTATTTCGTTCTGAGTTCATACACAAATAATTTGTTCTCGTTATCCCTGTCTTCAGCCATTGCACGGGCACTAAATAAAGAGAGAGAGATGACTTTATTTGATGCCCGAGAGGGGTTATGAAGGGTAGACGACCTCGACGGCCTCCTTCACTCAGCGATCAGCCAGGATTCCTTGGATCCTCACGATGGCTTCGGCCATCCGGACTGCTGTAAGTTGTGCCTCCGGTGTGGAGCTGAGAAGAAGAGTCTCCCATGTAGTCTTAGTTTTGTATCTTTTAAGTGTACTTACATCGGATTTGCTATTATAGCCGGACGTATTTTCTCGAAGCATGGCAGGACCATATCATCTGGTGTAGGTTGGCTCTGGTGTTGCACAAAGTGCAGAGGTTTGAGTAAAGGTCTGGGTAGCAGCGGTTAAGGGAAATAAGACTTGGAAAAGTGTTTTTCTGCAACCGTCGCCACGTGACTGCCTATTTTCTAGAAAGAGTGTGGTGGTGGGCCGGTGGATATTTGCATCTGGACAACCTGTAATGATTTATTATATCCCTGTATGTAACTAGCCTGTCTTTGTGAGATCTAATAACGTCTGCTTGTTCTTGGCTTTCCTACGAGGCCTTGTGTGGGGATGATGGTGGTTGTGGTGGCGTCGTAGGCAACTCAGCTCGGTTGACCAGAGCTCGAGGGGTTGCGTGGGCCAGTTCATTTCCCTGTAGACCGCAGTGGGCCGGAGTCCATATCAAAAGAATTTTTCTTTGGTTAGTGGCCTTCTCTAACAGCGATGCTGCTGCAAGGGAGATCCTGCCTTTAGCGAAGTTAATAAAGAAGTAGATTTTTATCCAGATGTACCCTCCTTTGCCCGCCATTTCATATAACCAAACTTGCTGTTATTGCGCATAATGCCTGGTATTATCGGCCATTTGTTAAGACGCGTAGAGCGCACAAGTCTGCACCGGCCATTTCTCGTGTTACGTCGACGTCAGAAGTTTGTTACAAATCACTCAAGCAGGATAACGAAACGCGGCTATCAAAATTATATTTCGTGCTTCGTAGCTACAAAGCACCACCAATAATGCAACATGTTATAAGGAATGCAAGAAAGAAACACTTTGGCTTCGATTTATGGATGTTTAAAAAATACTAGATGGGGCTTTTTTATGTTGGTTTTAAAATTAAGGCCGTTTGTCTGACTTATCTGCAGCACAGTGCGGTTTTCAAGGTCAACCCTTTCTGCTACATGAACTAAAATTGGCCCTAAAAATAAAACTATGGACAAGTAATACTAAAGCTTGTAATGCGTTTCTCGTTTAGGTGCAGAGAAACAGGACCACACATTTCGGCAATATTCTAAAATGTATCATGTTTTTTTTTATTCTAACTAATTTCTTCTACAAACTAAAATTAATACATGGACTCATTTAAAATTATGGAAAGCGCACCGAAAAAGCAATCTGCGGTGATACCTGGATATATTTGTGCATTACCCAGGTAAAAGTTTTGAATTTCGTACGCTTCGTCCAACGCTTTTCTAACCCTGGCCGTCTTGGGTTATTCATTTTATGAAAGAAAAAGCTTTGTTTCTCTGCAAATTTACCTCAGATGTTCTAATCTCTGTGCACAAGGAGCTATATATAAATAAGGCGTTTTTTACCCAGATCCAGAAACCGAAACTAAGTCGTAAAAAACTTCAGTGACAAGAAAAACTCGGCAACTTTCTCCTAAAAAAGGGATCGCAAGAAAATAGTTGAGATAACGCCCTGAAATCGCGTACGGAGATCGTTGTTCTTATCGAAAATGAGTCAGATCGTGCTGATTCACGCTTCAAAAGCAGCCAAGTCCATTTGCCCATAGGGCTTTTGGCTTGACTGTTCAGACTGTGTCGTGTGTGTATGTTCTTTTTTTTTTTTTGCTTTTCGAAGCTGGGCTATTACGAATTCAGACAGTAATTAGGAGATCAACGATAGATCTATTGCCAGATGTCAACGATGAAAGTGAACAGAGGAAGGAGTGAACGAAATGAAACTTAGAGATGTGAAACACTGTTTTCATTTCGTCTCACCCTGCCCTACGACATGAATCTGGTTACACCTAATTTTTTGCGCATTTTTTTACTATTTTAGTACTTAACTAAACAACCACCATTATCAAGCCCTGGAAAATACCTCCCTCCCCCCGCACCTCCGAGAGTACGACCCAATACATTGAGGTGAAGAAGAAAATATGCGCAGCCTTCTTGTGAAGTGTTTTGGAAATTCATGGAAAAGCAATAAATAGATTGCTTACTTCGTGAATGCCTTCAGGTGTGCCCAAGAAAATTATCCTAGGTAAGAATTCAAAAAGAGCTGCTAGTGCTGCCGATAGGACTCACTTGCTCCATGTATAGTTCTACTGTTCTTGAAGCCCTGTTGCACAATTTTTAAAGCCTCTTCGAATGAAACTAAACCACACCATGCATGCAAGCCATTGTAAATCAAGTTCTCTTAAGAATGCTGCACCAACTTGAGTGTTTCAATTTAATATGAGCCAAACCGGAGATTATCACCCTTAATATTGCTCATATCCCCGCAAAATTTTTAATTACTTGTGGCCATAAACTTCCCTTAGCCCACATGTAAAATATACCGTACTAGCTTTGACGGCGTTATATTTAGGTACGGTAACAAAGTCCCGATTCACGAGGTCGCGGGTTCGATTCCCTGCCGCGGCGGCCGCTTTTCTGATGGAGGCGAAAAGCAAAAATGCCCGTGTGTACGAGATTTCGGCGCACGTTAAAGATCCCCAGGTGGTCAAAATTAATCCGGAGTCCTCCACTACAGCGCGCCTCATCGCCTGCGTTGCGTCGGCGCGTTAAACGCTACAATCAATCAACAAAGTCCCGATTGTTTCTCAAATTCGCGTTACGTCGATCTGGCGTATTTTTAAAGAAAACGCCTCAAATATTTTACCCCAATTTAAAATGTCGGCCGCACACACTTGTCCCATGTTTTGAAAACATGCCAAAGTAGTCCCTAGACGACATAAAGACTGGACGAGAAAGTCGCGTGTTAGTCGTCACTTCTACGTCTGTTTTTCCTAAGATCTGTTCAAATTGTTTGAAATTGCCTCGTAAATTGCAGCACTTTTATTGGTAAAAAGTAGTACATTGAATTTTTGTTTGTAGTTTGTTTTGTTGTCCCTTTAAACTATAGTAAACTTTCGTTTCACTTCGCTGACCATTCAACCCCTCCAACCGGTTTTAACCGGTTCGAGGAGTTGATGGAAATCTGAGAACCAGTTCTCGAATGGTTCGTTGCGTGATTTAGTCGAACCGGAACTGAACCGGCACGAAATAAATTTACCCGATCCTAAGCCTAACCGAAACCGTATTTTTTTCGTTTCGACACACTGATTATTGTGTCGGATTTGGAGTATGCAAAAAAATCGATAAATCTGCGTGTTAGCTGTACCGTGTGCACGTTTTCTGTTGTTGTCCTTGACAGCGTGTTTCGTTTTTTGAAATGTTGCAAGGTCATTTATTCCCCCTTTTGTATTATAGGTTGTTTTGTTGCGTGTTGTTTTATTACATCATTAGGCGACTTGATTAGTAGCCCCTTAATGATATAACCGGAGGCATACAAATGCGAGTTGAGCACCCGTGCCCTTAATGCTGAAGCGAGTGCGTAAGACTTTTCTCATTTTAGTTCGAAGATGCAAAAGTTTGACGTACCAGTTCAATGCAATATAAGGAACGCTGGCTACGCTGGAACATCCTGCCTGACACGTGAGATGCGTTTACGTAGTCACAGTTGGCTCTGCATTTATAGCTGATATATGACCGTAAACGATAATACTACGCTACGTGCTGTAAAGTTTCGCTCATGAGTGAATTAAACACGCAAAAAATATACCTGTTTCACCTGAAACTTTTCACAGCCCCTCGTTATATGGTATCCGGAGCATCTACCCTGAGCATTGGAGAGAGCAATATCCAGCTGGTACTATGACGACAATCTTTACCTGCTGAGCAGATCCCAAGCAGCCGGGCGGTTTCAAGGGGTACTGGAATAAGACTCTTCTCCGAGGCTAAGAACTCTCCCTGGATAACAATTAACTTTTACTTTTTATTGTACTTTTTGCAATAGGTACAATAAAAAGGAAGAATAGCGCCTCAGACTTCTCTTGATCTTTGAGATATGATTGTCGTCCAATTGTCGCCTATAATGAGCAACCATGTCCACATTCCTCGGCTCAAATTAAAGTTTTTCAACACGAACAACAGTTGGTCACTAGCAAGACTAACTTTATACCCTACTTACAACGTCTCTAACAATGTGCAGGAGGTGGCGGGTATGTATAAGGGGAACGGGGGGTTTTAGGCCCCGTGCAAGTTTACGAGAAATATGCGTGATGTTCTCAAAAAAAAAAAAAGAAACTGGAGTGGTTTCCTTGAAGAAACATGCAACCAGATTCAACAAATACCCGTGTTGTGTTGTTTATTATAGCGGCCCTACCAATATCAGCACACAGACAGGCTGGTGTTTCAGTAACGAGGCACGCAAGCACCGATTTGCAGTACGTAGCAACTTAGAGTTCAGATCGGATCATCATCATCAACCTACTCTCAAGTCCACTGCAGGACGAAGGCACCTCCCACTGACCTCCAACCACTCCTGTACTGCCCTGCTCCAGTACTCTGTTTACCCCAAAAGTTCCGTATTTCATCCCTCCATCGTGTTATTGGCCTTCCCCTGTTTCTACACCCCTCTCTTGATATCCACTCTGTAACCCTAATTGTCCTCCGGTTGTCGGTTCGTCTCACTACATGGGCAGCCTGTTTCCATTTCTTTTTATTTGTTTGAACTTTGATATCATCAACACTTGTTTTTTCTTTGATCTAGATGGCTTGTTTTCTGTCCCTGAGTGTTATTATTCCTTCCATGGCCCGTTGAGCTGACCCCAGTTTGCGTTCCAGCTGTATAGTCAGGCGCCAAGTTTCAGCTGTGTATGTAATCACCGGCAGTATGAACTGGTTGTAGATTTTCTTTTTGAGTGACAAATGTAGCTTACTTTCCATTATTAGGGAGTGCTTGCCGAGTGTTCCCCAAGCCGGAGTGTTCTGCGCCGGATTTCTCTCTCATGGTTTTGGACACCACTAACAATCTGTCCCAGGTGCTTACATATTTTTTAAGACTTTTAGCGTATCTTTTCCTAAACTGAAGGGGTCGTTTTTGGTATGCTTATTCCTTATTACTTTAGATTTATTGATATTCATTTTGAGCCCCGCGGCCATGCTTTCTGATTGTAGTTCCTCAACCATTGTTTGCATGAGTTCCCCAGTCTGACTTAACAAGGCTTTGTCGTCCGCAAATATCAGATGGCCCAAGTATTCCCCGTTTATCCTTAATCCCATGTTTTCCAAGTCAAGCTTTCTAAATACCCCGTCCAGAAATGCTGTGTACCGCTTTGGAGAGATGTTACCTCCCTGCCTTACTCCTTTTTGGATCAGAAATTTATAGCCTCGCCTGTGGAGGGTTATCATGCCTGTGCATCCCTTAGGTTCCTTACTTAGCTCCTCTACGTCTTGCACGATACCCGTGTTGTTGATTAAAATGAAGTCAATGTTGTTTCTGGTTGTACCATCGGGACTTTTCCATGTTCAGTTCCTATTATTTCGTTTGTAGAAGAATGTGATCATTAACCTATGGTTATTTCTCTTTGCAAATCCCACCAGCTTATCTCCTCGACTGTTGCGATTGTCTATCCCGAAGTTTCCCACGGACCTTTCTTCCATTTGCTTCTTACCGCCTTCTGGCTTAAAGTCTCCAATCACAATCGTGAACTGTGTTGTGGCCTCTTTCATTGCTGATTAGACGTCCTCGTAGAAACTGTCTACGGCTTCATCATCATAGCTGGTTGTTGGCGCATAGGCCGGTGCTATCTTTGACCTGTATCGCTCGTTTAGCATCACCACAACAACCGCGACGCTCTCGCTAATGCTGAAAAGCTCCTCCACGTTTTCTACTATTTCTCTATGGAAAAAAATCCCACCCCGTGTCCTTTCTTCTCTTGGTGTCCACTGTAGCACAGAATATGCCCGCTAGTGAGCTCCATAAAGCCTTCTCCCGTCCTTTTAACTTTGCTTAACCCTATAATATCCCATTCAATCTCCGAGAGCTCCTCTGGTAGTCCAGCTAAGCTTTCCTCACTAGACAGGAGACGTTCATTGAACGTTACCAGGGTCAGTTTTTAAAAGCGGCCTGTCGGACCCAGAAATTCTTAGCACCCTCTGCTGTATCTTTGTTCTGACCGCTGCCATAGGCAGGTGCTCTACAGGTGCTGGGGTCTGAGTGCCGATAACTGAATTGGTTAGTCATGGGAGGGCTGCCAACTACTACATACACCAGGGTGGCCAGATTCTTCACTGGTGAGGGAGGGCTGTTTACGTCCCCAAGGTCCTTCCTAGCATGGCTGAAGCTTTCTAGTGTACCCCCATAGTTGTCCGGAATTATGGTTACTTCCGGAGCAGGCAGCACTGCATACCTGCATGGGTAGGGCATAGAGAGCCAGGTGAAAAGGCGCGAGAGAGAGATGTTTGCCTTCGGCGACGTGGCCGCGCACGCCTGTAGTGATACTGTTACGGTGACGTGAAGGAAGGAACGCAGAAGAGTTAGTACAGTATTGAGCTGGCGTTTTTTTGGGGGGGTTTGCTTTTTATATGCGCTGTTCTGACGGAATTACGCTGGCTAGCTTACAGATGAGATACGCTGAGATGAGATACAGACGGAATACGCTGGCTAGCTTACAGATGAGATTCATTGACGTGTGGCTCATAGAAAGGTAAGCCACTACCATGCTCAAGTAAGGCAAGTGAGAAAGGTAAGACACTGCCATGCTGTAGCTACACAAAATTGCTAGTTTGAAGCTCAGCTGGCCAAAAAGACCAGAGAATTGTATTAGAGTCCTACCTAACTCCGATATGTAAAAATTCACTCAGCTACGTTTAGGCGCGTCCGCCATGACGAGAAGGTTCTCGAGGCTACGGTAGCTGTTTGTTGACATTTCGGCTTCTGGCTGTTCCGATAGTTTGCTTTTCCGATAGTTTGACAATTTAAATCAGCTCGCTAGGCAGATTCTTGGTATAGGTAGAGGCAAAACCCGAAATATAAACAAACAGTCCCCGTAACTTCGCGAAGCACCCGTCATGTCGGACGCGTTTAGATGGAGCTGCGCGAGGAGGAGGAATAAACATTTATTCAACTGTATGAGTTCCGTTGTGGGAGGCCTCCTTAGTCCCCAGGAAGCCTCGGTCCTTGGCTGCCCGGCAGGCCCTGTCCACCAGTCGTTGCTGACCTTGAGGGCGTGAGCTGGTCAGCTTGTCCTCCCACTGCTCCAGTGTTGGGTTTGGTAGGGGGGCTAATGATGGTGATTGTCGGCACTCCCAGACCATATGGTAGAGAGTGCTGGTGTGGGGCAGAGTTGACAAGTCAGAGTGTATGTTGTTGGGTAGATGGCATGGAGTAGTGTTCCGTGGGGGTAGGTGTTAGTTTGCAGCTGTCTGAGGGTAATGGCGTCCACTCTGGTTATGTTGGGGTGTGGCGGGGAGTAAATGCGGCGCTGCAGTCGGTAATAGGCGAGGACATATGTGTATGTTCTTGGAATGTCATCGCTGGAGGTCATCGAGCGATCTGCCAACGAGGCGAAGGCCCGGAAGGTATGCTCGCGGGCAGCGGCGCGAAGTTATAAATTTTTGGAAATCTGCCATGTAGGTTTTAATCCTTTTGCATTCCTCTTTCATGATGTTCTAGAGCACCTTTGTACCAAATTTGAACCACCTAGAAGCTTAGCTTTACAGTTATAATTTTTTTCTTTTTTCGGCGCGGGGGCTGCCGCGCTCGTAAAATCACACGCAAGTAAAAGAAACCTAACTAACATCCGATACAGGGTGACCCATTAAACTGTGACCCCCTATCGCGTTGCTGTTCCGATATTTTGACAAGTTGAATCAGCTCGCTAGGAACAATTTTGGTAAAGTTACAACCAAAAGCCCAAATGTAAACAAACAGCCACCGCCACATAGGAGATTAATGTAAGGGGTGCCCCTTCACGCCACAACTTAGTTCGTTAATATAGGCTTGGGTAATACTGAGAGAGAGGTAATTGAAGCCTACCACATCAATAAGCCAGTGAAAAGTATACCAGAACGGAGCCACTATAACTGCTACAAAGAGAGTCACTTTATTCGCGCAGTTTTCAGTAATATGTGGCAATGCACAATCGGCACTTCCTATTGTTTGTAATTTTGTATCTTCTGAAGATTATTTGTTACCTTTAGTGCATACTGATTGGAAGCTAAATAAAAGATATTTTGGAGGTCAGCTCCAGTCTGTGTCTTTGGGTGTCTAGTAATCCATGCCGGGGTTTTTTTCACGCTGTTGGACGTTGTCTCAAAAAAGTCAACATTCCATCATCTAAATTTAAAAAAAATAATTCCACGGCTATAAAAAGCAAATGAAATCCATAGACTATTATTAAAAAGGAACCAAAGTGTACTATAAATTGAAATTAAACCCAGTAAATAGCGTCTAATCAAGTGCACGAATTAACAAGGTGCTGTTCACTTTTCGAAATTGGCGCTCCCGTTTAGCTGCCGCAAGCTGTGCCGGCCAAAAAATAGATGGCGCCAGGCGTCTAAACCCCCCCCCCCCCCCCCCTCCCCGATGAACCTGTTCGCTCGGCCCCGCGAGGACACTCAATGAAAAAACACTTTTATAAACATAAACTGCCGCACTCTCACTTAAACTGAACAATACCCTGAAGCCACACGCTTTCGCGCCCGTATCTTTAGTCGCCGAAGCCCTTTTTTGTCCCCAGTTGCTATTTTTCGAACGTTTCGAATCCTTCTCTCGGTCAGTCACCATGCGTGGGTACGTGCCGTTCTTAGACACCCAGCGCGCACTGCGGTCTTCGGGGTCCATTGTGCCTGGGCCGGTATCCTCCCTGTTAATCATGGCTTCGCGTCCTCATGATGCCAAGATGGAGTCCTCTCAACATCGCGATGGCAAGCCCGGGACATCTTTAAGAGATTCGTCTGAGGGTAAGACAGACGCTCGTGTACCTAACGTACAAGGCCAGAATGCCGGCACTGGCAACCCGGGAGCTCAACAACCTGGAAGTACCTCAAGGTCTTATACGGTAGGTGCACCTTCTGGGCCAGTTGGTCAGTCGGCCGGTAGGAAGTCAATTGATCGTTGAATCGAACCACTAACTGACTGGGTGATCAATCAATCAATCAATCAATCAATCAATCAATCAATCAATCAATCAATCAATCAATCAATCAATCAATCAATCAATCAATCAATCAATCAATCAATCAATCAATCAATCAATCAATCAATCAATCGATCAATCAATCAATCAATCAATCGATCAATCAATCAATCAATCAATCAATCAATCAATCAATCACGCTATTTGTCAGTTTACTTGATCTTGAATGCAGGGAGCGCAGCCCATCTGCCACACACTCCTTCCTAATGACATCCGACGTGTGCGTTGATAAGTTCGCAATTTCAAAAGCCAAAAACACTTCTAAGTTAGAAATCGCGGTGCTGCTTGGTAACTGCCGTAACACGCTTAATACGCGTTTCAAAATTACATGCCAGGGCACGGTTACAAGAATATCGATTGACTGCAAATATGGCAAGAGCGGAAGCTTGGGCGAGTTGGTAACACACTACATTCGAGGGAAATGCAAACTCACACGGGCACAGGAGGAAACAACAAAAACATTGACGAGACGAAGGGCTTCCTCTCGTCTATGTTTTTGTTTTCTTCGCCTGTCCCCGTGCTAGTTTGCGCTCTTCCCGCCAATGAAATGCAAATATGGGCGACATATGAAGGAATTTTATTTTAAATCTTTGGTTCAAGGATGAAAGTCTATACTCCCCCCTTGCCACCCGGTAATGTCAATGAATTCGCCCAGCACTTTGTCATGATTCTGACGCACCGTGAACGCATGTTCTTTACGTCCTCGCATTATCCCAGCAATCTTGGAGCGGACGAAGATCGTGCCGGAGCAGGAAACACTGCGGCTACCCTTCGAAAATAAGCACGCCCAGACGTGTGCAAGTGATCTCACCAGCCTCGACCTCAAGTGAACCTCAACCTCCCCCTTCAGGTTCAGGTTCGTTTAAGAAAACGCACCTGAGCTTGCGTTATGCCTTATACCTCGGCTCAATCTCACTTCAACTCTACCTAACCCCAGCGACAAGTCGAAATCGCGCTCCATTTTCAGGCTCAGACGGGAGTAGATACAACACATTTAAAATGTATTAGATTTATCTACGCGCGGGAAAATTGATTCAATGATGGTGGGGTTTAACGTGCCGACGCTGGCGATGAGGCGCACCATAGCGGAGGGCTCCGGATTAATTTTGATCACCAGGGAATCTTTAACGTTCGCCGAAATCTTGAACCCACATGCGTTTTCGCTTTTCACCTCCCTCAGAAAAGCGACCGCCGCGGTCGGGAATCGAGCCCGCATCCTTCGGCTCAGCAGCACAACGCCATAGCCACTGAGCCACGCAGGGGGGCGAGGGACAAGTCAAACATATACCGGCAAACAATACGTACGACACTGTAAATATCGGCAGTAGTTCTCTCTTGCTGGGTAATGGTACTAAACTGATACAGTTATAAAGAAGATGAAATTATTGCCTTAGATTATATATTTTTGAAGACTGTGGTGTATGCAGGCGGGTTAGACAGGGGTTAGGGCCAAGTGTCTCGCTCCCCTTCCCCCCCCCCCCCCACCCCCTCCTCTTACCCGCTCAAAATTTTTGGGCTCATTCAAAAGGAGGGAAACCGAAAAAGGCCATTGCCTGGACTGCCGATGAATGTTCTGCTGCCCCTAGCACAATACACCAAACTTCAAAGTCTGCGCCTTTAAACACTACTCTCACTACCATAAACCATACCACAATGCCTTAAAAAAAACACAGAGCAAAGGAAACTTTGGAAGGTTATGTACAAGCGTGCACAAACTAAACGCGAACGCGAAAATATGAACCAGACAACGCAAAATCAAAGTATATGGTTCCCGGAGAGCACGTAATGAGATAGATGGGGTAACTTTGGAAAGGACAATTTCCAAACTTTCTCGCTGTAATGCTGCTATGCGACAATTAGACTTTTACGTAAAGAAATCGCGCTATTTGTGAGCCCTTGTTTATATTTTCACAATCCCATTTCTTGGCTTATGACTGCACTTGCCATACTCTCCATTCAGAATTTTTTTTTTTTTTGGGGGGGGGGATACGGTTTTTCGGGAAGCTCTTGTATCCACCTTTTTCCTCATGTCCTGCTGCTTCATTTTTTGGTGAGGAATGAGAGGTGCCATGCCCTGTCTTCTCCGAAACGAAACTTCCCGTGCAGGACTCCTAATCTGGACGGAGATCGATTTTACGCCGCTTAGTGTTAGACTTCCTAGTGATAAAACAACCGTTAGTTAAACGTATCCAGGACTGTATTTTCCTGAGATATAATTCGTATTTTTAGCGGTTTGAGAGCAGGGACTTGATTTTTCCACCAGCAGCTGCATTGCTCTTTCCAAATGGCTTCAACGGTTTTCTTTCCCGGTCTTGCGCTGGGGGTTGCATATCCTTGTTCTGCGCGCTTCGCATAGGCATTGCGCAATTTCCACCACTGGTTTGCGGATAAAGTTATAGAATATTTATCAGAAACCGTGAGTAGCGGCACTGTTAAACACTACCAACAGCACAGTTTTTTTTTAAATAATCGGCGTCCTTGACGACGCTCTTATGCTAGCTCCTCGAGTTCCTCGTGCATTGACCGCAGTGTGTAGACTGCGTCGCTGCCACCTTCAACTATTTCCCTGAAGCGTCCCGCCTGCATAGTTTGGGCCTGCTTTCTGCAGAGAAAGCCGTAAATCTATTGAAATAAAGTGGGTAAAAGGTAGAACGTGATCGCGGCTACTATTCTATTCATGTGACCTGTATATTATTGGGTAGTCTCTTTACTCCAAGCTGAAAATTTGAGTCTTCCACACAAATAGTCTACGAGCAGCTATCCTCATACTGCCCGCCTTTTTTCCCCTCAACCACACTTTTTCTGCACTCCTCAGAGATGCTCACGCAGCCTCTTCCCCAAATTCCACCCATCCTCATAGCTTTGAAAGACTAAACAAAATCCAAAGGAGTTCCACTCAGCGTGAAAGCTGTGAAGTGCGAAGCAGTGATTCGCCGGACGGGCTGTGGCTCGATTCTCCCCTGTGTACTACAACCCTTCAAGCTCTGCCCCTCCCGTCTCTCTTCTCTCTTGGTAAATTGAACAGAGGTTGTATAGGAAGGGGTGCGCATCCACATATGCCGATTTTGCTTGCACTCGAGCAAGCTCGTAGGCCGGGCCACCTGTCTTATGCGTCTGGGTCAGCGTCTGCGTGGTTACGTTCCGCTCGTAAAAAAACGGGGCAGATGCTCCACCTCATCCGACGCATCTCACAGAAGTCTGGTGGCTCCTGTTCCAAAATGGCCTGTCTATTGGTGCGGTACGTACTCCAGCCTCGGCTTGTTTACCAGGCACAATTCCAACACCTGAACCAGGTGGAGTGGGCTCGACTTGAGGCAATTAACCGAGCCGCAATGCGGGCAATTACCTGCCTCCCTATGATAACACCGATCCCTGCTCTTCAGGCTGAAGCTCAAGTTAACACCTTGGAAGAGCTTGTCCATCAGCATCGGTCCGCCCGCATGCATAAACTCACCTTTGTTGCTGAGGCAGCGCCGTTAGGAAACTACATAGGTCGTTCACTACCCACCTCTCGGGCCTGCGTCCTTGCCAGGCCACTTTGACTATACCACCAGGTGACCGACAACAGGCCACTAACGCGACTTCACAATCGATGCAACGGACATACTGATACGCTTTTCGCGGTGGCACAAGAACTGGCGGCTGAGTCTCAACCCCAGGTGGTGCAGGCATTTGTTGACGCTGGGGCCAACGACGACGTGGTGACGACAACACTACAATGTCCTTCCCACCCAGAGGCCTGTCAAACGTGCTTCTACGAAACACACCGTACCCTGCCGTCTATGCTGGCTGAGCTAACAGCCGTCCGGGACGGCTTACAAGCACTAACTCCTGCTCTTCATCAGGCCCCTTGATGTACTACTTTACAAATTTATGCAGACTCAACGGCGGTCATGCGGTATTTACGTCGAGTGAATAACAACTCGGCTATCTCGAGGGACATTCATGACATACTGTATACGTACCTCTGCCCTCTGCGGCTCTCTTGGGTCCGGCGAAATACGCTTTCCGCTCAAATTGCGGCGGACGGTGCCTGCCACACTGCATTTGTTCCCCGACCATTGGCTTTACTGACACTAGATACCCCAGCACAGTTTTTTCAAAGGAAAGAAGATCTTCGCCGCGCCACATGAGCTCTAATTCCACCGTGTGGAACGGACCTCCCTAGCAGACTCGCTCGCTGGGAGAAGGTCTTGCTGCGAAGACTTCGTGTTGGTGTAGCCCTCTCTCCCCCTGTTACCCGGGAGTGGCCACCACGCTACCATGCCCCGTTCGACCAGAACTACCCCTTTTGCACGGCTCCTGCCGAAGATGCGGACACAAAACATTTGCTGTGGACGTGCCCTTTATTTCAAGCGGCCAGAACACGACACCTTCAAGGCACAGGCCTCCACCCTAGCAGACCACCTGACCTTCATCGGTGGATATGGGGACCCCACCACCGCTCCCTCATTACGTTTCTTCGCGAAACGAGAGTTAACCTATACATGTAGCATATTATTTACGCCAACGGGCATACTTTCGCAATTAAAAAAAGCTCGAAAGCCGGCTTCACTGTTATAAAACCCGTTCGCCGTGGTGTACCCTTTACAGGCCGTGCAATTCTTTGTCTTGTTTTTTCTAACGCCACTGTATCGTGCTCAAGCGTAAACAGCTCCGCTGTTAAAAGTCCAAAAAGTGGCAGAGAGGTAGGTAAAATCTTGGCCTTGAAGAACTAGGGGAAGAATTTTTCCAGGCTCTGCACTGTGACGATGGCAATGACGCTAGTGATCATGGGGATGCGTTGCCGCACGTACCTTGGTGTAGGATAACTTTATAATGTAAATACGGGTAAAGTTTCGCTTGGTGCTTTCCGCGCATCACATTTAACGATAAAATGAGAGAGGATGCATCCACGCGAAAAGTACGCGCAGTGATTTTTGACCTCCCGCAACTTCAGTTCGAACTTCAACCTCATCAACCACGAACTTGTCTGTGAAGTTGAGATTGAAAACGCCCCACTCACTCACTCACTCACTCACTCACTCACTCACTCACTCACTCACTCACTCACTCACTCACTCACTCACTCACTCAATCACTCATTCACCTGTCCAGAATTCAGCCTCACCTCAGGGACCTAACATTGTAACACTGAAGTTGTAACACTAACACTCATTGGACATCGTTAGAATGGTGGTTTTGGCTAGTTGGTGCATACTACCGTAATTACCCGATTCTAACGCGCCCCCGATTCTAACGCGCACCCGATTTTCCAGGCAAGAAACCGAAAAAACGTGCACCTCCGATTGCAACGCGCAAGGAACTTTGTGAGCAAGAAAAACGAATGCGAGAGAAACGGGCGATTTATTTCCCGAAGTAATCTTACTCATCTCACACCTCGTCGCTCTCCGAGAGCTCCTTGTCGCCTTCCGCTGACCGCAACATCTCGTCATCGGTGCCGTCAAGCGCGTTCGCGATGCCACACTTCTGAACGAACGTTCAACCATGTTCGATGGGATCGTGGCCCACGCCTCGCACGCCCATCCCGCGAGCTTCTCCAGAGGCGTACGCTTCAGCCAACCACACGTGAATGCGTGGGAGCCGCTCGTAAGCCGTGGAAGCTGCGCACCTTCATTGCCGCTGCTGCCATTGCTGTTATCAAGCGTGCAAGTGGAATAATTTGACGATTTATGTGAACGCCGATAGAAAAGCCTGGGCGCCTAGATCCGAAAAATTGTTGCTAAAAGCTTTGGCGCCATCTTGAGATGGCGATGGCGATGGGTGGAACAAAATTTCAGCTGTTTCGCCAGTTTCGGTTTCGTATCCGATTCTAACGCGCATGCGATTTTTCGGCCTATTTTTCCGGAAAAAAGGTGCGCGGCAGAATCGGGTAATTATGGTAACTGAAATTCAAAACAGCGCAAAAATACGGGACAAGAAACGACGACACACGGCGCTGTTGCGATGTGTGCGCCGTCTTTTTGCGCTGTTTTGAATTTCAGTTAGTCATTGGACAGATTTATGAGGATTAACTGCACAATCGCCCTAGAGATTTATGCGAAGTTATCTTGCCAAGACATTATTCTTAAAAAAAAACTCCCACCTCCCCTCGCGGGAACCCCTGTGTAGATGCCACGCATAGGGGGTTCACGTTGCAGCGTTGTACAGCGGAGGAACGGCGCTAGAACGATGGAGCGGAGCGGCGCAAGCACCGCGTTTTATAGCGCGCATAACGGTGAGGAGACGCGCCGGCGCCAGTGCGTCTGCCGCGGCTATGACGCAGCACAATCCACGTTAATCCAATCCAATCCAAATCCAAGCCAAGCCAAGCCAAGCCAATCCAATCGAATCCAATCCAATGCCCCTCGCGAGAGAGTATTCGCTATCGGAGAGGAGAGGGGGTGAGCGGCGGAGAGCGCAGCTGGCGCGGTGAGGAGAATGGGGGAGGGGCGGACGCCGACGACAACGCCGACGCCGCCGGATGCAGGGACAAGGCGACTGAATGAGATGCAGTCGCATCTAAAAGTGAAGAGCTTCAGGATGGCATGGGCGCCTAGGGATGACTCACCTAATCAATGTAATGAAGGCCTCTGCCACTAGCCATGGCAGCATCAGAGTACGAACCCTCTTGCTGGTGTGATGATGCACAATCCCTTTCCGCATGCAGATAAAAGGAAAAAATTCTACGTGCTAAACAGCGATAGAGTCCACCCCTGACTAGCCGCTCAGCCGACGCAGGACAGAGAAGACGGGAGCCAAAGAGACACACAGTAATGATACTTTGAACAAAAAAATGAATATAAATAAAGCTCCTAACAGCGCTTACGTGGATAATCAAACCAAAAAACTGCCTAGTTCGAGGAAATTCACTTTTAAACGTTTGACGTGTCTCATCAACAAAAAATTAAGAACAAAAGCTTAGGTGTTGAAAAGCGTGACATGAAGAAAATATTAATCTTGCTCTAAAGTTTATGTAGATGTCGCCTTTGATTTTTGTGGCTTAATATTCCGCAGTGTTCTCTAATCTCTATACTTTATTAAGCAAAGCATACCTTCATATTTTTCCAACTTTCACGTAGTTTTGCAACTCAGTTGCACTTCTTTGTGTAATTTCTGTTACCTTTCATGAGATTGTACTTATAACGCCGCAGTTTTGGGTTTATTCTATGTATTTAATGCCTTCTTTACCTTCGTTTTTTATTTTGATGCTAACAGCAGCAATGATCACTTTTGTTGTAATCGGCTTCGTTGAACTTATTATTTCAAGTCGCATTGAAACTGGACTATCAAGTTGCTCTTGCTAACGGACTAGTAAAGAGCAAAAAATTATACATGAAGGACGAAGATAGTTTAAATAAAGTTCGGTGGCCCTGCATAATACTGCTGGTAACAATTCTACCACTACGGTTAGTAGGGGTCGGAAATTTAGTGGTAGCAGTGGTGGTTGTAGTAGTTATAAGAGTAGTTGGGGTAGCAGTACTAGTTGTGGAAGTAGTAGCAGTAGCATTAGTAGAAGTAATAGCAGTAGCAGGGGAAGTCGTAGTAGTAACAGCAGCAGTCGCACTAGTTTTAGTATTGGAAGTAGTAGTAATAGTAGTAGTAGTAGTAGTCGTAGTACTACTAGTAGTAGTAGAAATTTTATCCACAGCAGTAATGTGTCGGTGCATTGGCTCCCATAGCAAAAACAGTAACATTAGTAGGATATTTAACCATTGCCTGTCTCCCTCTCCCACACGCACAATCCTACTTGTTGTGTTTAGGTCCAGACATGCCCAGTAAAGATGCTGCTGCGGCCGGCACGCCCGCTTCCAGGACAGTGTCGTTCATCCGCTCCGGTGGCCCAGCCGGTCAGCCGCCGGCATCCGTCCTCGACGAGGCCCAACCGAAACGTGACGAGAAAAAAGTAAGGCTCCGCGGAAAGGTGGCTCTGGGTACGCCAAGGTTGGCTGCAGTTGAAGCTTGCCGCTGCGTAAAATAAACGCTTCCAAATACGGTTTTCAGGGACGTTATTGGATCAATCAATCAATCAATCAATCAATCAATCAATCAATCAATCAATCAATCAATCAATCAATCAATCAATCAATCAATCAATCAATCAATCAATCAAAGAAACCAATCAATCAATCAATCAATCAATGATGCCAACATTTCATTAAGCAAAATTACACTTTCGAAGAGAGGACACGTTTTATGAGGTATAGAGTTGGCACCGTGAGATGCGGGAGGTATGTGAGAACGATCTTTGCTATTTTTTGGAGAATGAGTGGTGGGCGAAGGTGACTCGATCGTATGCGAATACGATGCCATAAATGCAAGAAAACGATGTTGTCAAAGGTAACCATGATTTGGCGCAGTAATGCTCTTGAGGGGTGCTCTTGATCGGACATTGGAACATTTGATCGACATGGATGAAAGAATATATTATTTAAAAAAACAGGTTTCAACCTTTAATGAAGAACCGCAAAACCAATCGGAGGGCGAGTGTAATACCGAGGGCTGTTCTCAGCAGTTGTGTACCCTCCGTGGATCGTAATTTAGCCATGCCATTATTTTTTCAATATCGTGAGAAAAATAACCCGATGAAAGAATACAGAAACCTGTTTCTGTTGTGTATTTTGTTTTTTTGTCATCTTTTTTTAAAGAAAGGCCTCTGTGTAAGGGCATTACGATTAAGAAAGCTCACGGTGAGCATTTCAAAAAGTAACCTCAAGAAGTTGCGCCGACCAGATATGACTCTGTGGTGAGGCTTACTATCAACACAAATGCAACAGAAATTCCGGCACGTGGTGCGGATGTTATGCGCTCGGAGATAAAGGCAGGGGAGGGTATTTGTTATGAAAAAAGAGAATGCCAAACTGTGCAAAATTGTCAGTAAGAAATGTTAAATTGACGTAACTGGAAACCTCAGGGGGAATCCCGTGCGAGTTTAAGGAGTTACAGTGGGAAGTACAGACGTTTTCGAGACTACACTAAGTAAGTACAGCCATTAAAAGACGAGATATGGGTATTTCTGGAGGCCCTTTTGGAGCCCTTAATTTGAAAGGGGCAAGCGACTGCATACTATTCAATGTTCTACGACTCCATCGGAAAGAAGTAATCAGATCGTTTTGATTACGTGCCCCAAAACACCGCGGCCATCTTCAGTAGCTTACATGGGTCAGAGCAAATATAACAACAATTCACGCAGATGTTCTTGGGGTAGCATTTGTCGCCTAGATACAGACGTTATTTTTCTACAGTTAGTGACATGAACAAATTGTTTATACTATGCTTAAAATGCTAACAGCCATAAACAGAAATAATGGTCCGCCCAGAACTTGTACATAAAATGTTGATATGGTATAAAAGCGGCTGGTGTCAACACCTCTTGCTTACAAAGAAGTCTCCGTGGACTTAAATGGCGCTGTATCTAGCAGACCAATGGTTTTTAGTAGTCCAAGGCTTAAGCATATCAAGAGGTATTAAGAGTAAGAAACCTTTAAGAATATAAAACCCCTGTCAATTTTTTGTTACATCCAGGTTTTCGCTACATGCAGGTTTCGAGTTGAGGCACTGAGGAATGAAGCAGAAACGAAGCCAAAATGTTAAAAATTGGTGTAGGTGAACTCACCCTTCATGGATTTGTTTCACAGCGAAAAACTGCGCGAGTTGCGTCTCCTGCTTTCGCACGATCTTAGATACTAACTACTACACTGCGTTCCAAAGAAGCAACGTCGCTGATAACCCCGTGTTAACAAACTTAACTTAAAGGGGCACTGACACAAAAATTTTGCATCTTGTTTTTTTGGTTGCGATAAGTATCTAGTGACCTACTTATCACATGTAGAATCCTCATTTGCTTCAGCGTGCGACGGTTGTTTAATTAGAGGCATTTTCAATGCGGCCAGTCGCAGTTTCGGTTTCAGCGCGTGCCGCGAACCGATGGCTTTTGTGTGAACAAAGCTGACCACGTGACCGTCGGAGGGATATCACAGAGCAGAGCTGCCGTAGCACTGTCGAATCCGCATCGCCGGCAGTTTCTGCGAATGCCCCCACGTACTGATCTCGTGAGCCGCTTAATTAAAATGCGACAGTGGACGTGACGCAGGCGCTGCAAGTGCAAGTGCTACCGCGGCTAAAGAACGACACGTGATGCTCGAAACACGCGCGCTGGTAGCAGCCGGCCGGTCTGCCTACAGGTCCGCCTACAGATGTGTTGGGCTTAGCACTGCGGCGGATATTCGATTGACGCCCTCGTAAGCGGTGCAGATGACAATTTTTCAGGCAACCCGCCATCGCATCATTAACTCCTTTCTCATATAAGCTGCCATGGTTTGGACTGCAGCGATAAGCTATCGCTCGAACTACCTGCGCCGGCCTGGGCCACTTCGCGTCCGTGGCCCCCGCCTGCACAGCGACCGTGTGGCTCACTCAGTGGGCTTTTCGTGCCTCCGGCGCGTTTTCGCGTCCAATGTAAATCAAAAGTAATAGAAACAGAGTGCCTGGAATCGCTGTAGAACTTCGGTCGCGGCCAGCTGCCTGATGAGCTGACGAAATCAGGGCGCCTCCGCCGCCAACGATCGGGTCGTTCGTTCTCGAGAGCAGAAGCTCCGCCCACCGGCCCTCCGATTGGAGCGGCGAGCCGGGCGAGCCGGCGATAAACGCCGGCCATGCGGAAGCGGCAACCACAAACTCGTGACGGGTTTGGATGTTGTTTATTTACAAAATATCCTCGGGGTGTCGATTGCGCGTGGTCCTCTGCTGGCTGCTCGGTTGCGTTTCGCACACTTTAAAATTGATTTTAAATATGTTCTAGCCTGCATTCACCGCTGACATTTTGTAGATGATGTATACGTGTTCCCACCAATCTATCTCCAAAGTTATCTCGCCTTCAAAATTTTGTGTCAGTACCCCTTTAAATACCACTTTTGCTTTTTCTCGATTTTCGGTTTTTTAACGCGTTACAAGAAGCAGACTTATGCTGAAAGGGTGCCTTTTTGCGAACTTGATGGTCTTTACCGCACTCACGATTGTTGAGAGGGTGCTAGCCGGGATAATATGCAAGGAGACAATACTCTTGTTTCTCGCAAGCGGAGATGGCATTTAAAATTGTGCGTTGATCGTGAAAAGACGCAACTTTTCGTTTTCTAGCAACAGCACTCAGCACCGACGAACCGATGCCACAGATAGAATTGGAGACGCAGTATTACACGCTGACAGGCGGCCTAGCACATCAAAAACTTAAGTCTGGAACCGAAACTTCGCTCCAACGTGTAAACGCACGGTAGGTTGCAGTGTGGGCGAAAAAAAAAAAGGTGAATGGTAGTTACTCTTGCTAGCTGGTGTGGTGTCACGCTACACAAGCAGAACCAGAAGTCACTGCTACGTTAGCCACGGGATGGTGCTAGCCCCTCCGTTCATCATTACCATCATCATCGTGACAATTTCGTGTTTTGGCGATTCCAGGCGCTGTTATTGCTGCTGGATCCTTAAGGTAGCGCTACTGCTCGCTAAATTAGTTAATTTCTCCAACCGATTCTTCGGTAAAAGTGCAAAAAACAGGGATGGATCAGCTCGCCGACATCGTTACATCAAGGTTAACCGCCACGACGTTTCGGAATTTGTTACATAGAGGTTCGTTGTATACAGGTTTAACTGTATACAGTTCCGCATATACCTACCACCGCACAAAGTTACCAAGCGCCAGCCATGAATTAGATTTTTGGCGCCGTCTACGGTACGTTAGTATTACCGGCGCAACTGCCTCATCGGGATGGAAACGTGCGGTGTAGCGGCGGCGATTCGTCGAGTGCGCTCCAAAAGTCAATCGCGATTTGCTTCAGTCCCGATTGAAAGCGCTCATGTGACCGGTGTATAAGATTCCAGCAGACTGAGGAAGCCTGTGGGAGTTTATTTGTACATTTCAATGAGAATTGTAACGTGCCCTTTGTCCAATGTAAATGACGAAAATTATTCATACCGAGAAGTTCTCTACTGCTCCGATCGAGTTGCAATACATCTTCAGTAATTAATTCCATTACGACAGCTAATTTAAGTCGAGACGTGGACTTTCCAAAAGATGTAACAAGCGAATTATAATATCATAGGTCTGTAAACGTCATTACAGACCCGAAATAATGTTTACATATTATCCACAACTGCAAGGTGACATTGCACTAGGTTTGGAAGTAATTAAGGATTAGGAAGCTCGCGTGAGACCTCGCACTCTCAAGCAATCCCCTGGTTCAGCTTTATCGCCCGGTCCTGGGGTGACAAATTTATGTGTCCAGGATAGCTAATACAGTAAATAAGGAGAACGCTCAAACAATATGGCGTGGGCTTCGTAATGCAGAAAGATATATGTGCTTGCATGCTGTGATGCCACAGAGCAGAGCGAACATATCAGACGAATCCTATATTTCTGGACATCCTCAATCGCAATAAATATTCATTGGCACAGCTCGGCGAAACATCGCATATCCGTCAGATGTTCGACCAATCTCTACTGATTGAATCGGAGAAGTTGATTTGATATTACACCCAAAAAACTATTTCATCTCATCGTTTTCAAATTTTTGTCATTTAGGAAAAGGAGAAACATAGGTGAACGTAATTTCGACACTATTGTGACTTCAGAGGTTGGAATAAAGGATTGGGGATAGATATTGTGAATACGCCCACAATACTGACGGGACTTTTAAGTAATGGCTGAAGCATGTGTCACGCCGAGGGGCATATGAGTATATTTATAACTTACGTACTGTTTATAGATGAAAAAAATATTTTTCATCAGAACACGACCAACCAGCTACCGCGTACTCCACGAAAGCGCGATAATTTGTGCAGCTATTACCTGGAGCAACACCAACCGGGACAAGATTATGGCATTTCTATCTGCGGATAGCTCGACTCATGGTACATGCATATGAGACGAGAGTTGCTGTCGCCTTTCCCAACAACCCACACCCTCCGTTCTAAGCACATATCTCCGGTTAAGCTTCAGCACAACGCCCTCATTTTAACCGTGCATTCAGCCATTAATGGCATTACGCCTCATGACGGTGTAATTATGCGATTTCAGTCACAAGTTCGGTCTCCTGTGCGGCATCGCAATGATAACATGCATTCTGCATTGCGCCACGCCGCAGTACTGATGATTCATTATTTTGAGTTAAATGACATGCATGGTCCTTTTTATTACGTATATTTGCTTTATTGGCGGCATGGACTAGTCACTCAACTGCGTTGGGGCAAGTTAAGCCACGGGGTTGCCTTAGAGTGTGTCATCGACAACATCGCGACTTCAATAATTATCATGCAGCAGATAGCACACATCGCCGCCAAAGCCGTGAAGTGTGATCACCATGAAATTTTTGCTGAAAAATTTAAAAGAATCCCACCCGCTCTAGGCTGAAGCGCACGGTCTCTGTGAACCGACGTGGCTTAGCACCTACACCTTTGCCCTACTCGACGCGGTTGTTTTCAAACATAAGATGCCGCTTCCCCGCACTTTTTAGTCGATCGGAACGAGAATTCCCGCGCCTCACGGGTCAACAATTCGCTCAACTCGGACATGTGCGCTCCCTCTTTGAACGGGCACGCAGCCTAGGCTACCGGGCATAACCGTCCTCGCGAAAGATGGCGCGCAGGATACCACTGGGCCAAGGTCCCTACACGTTGCTTTGCATGCACGAAAGTTTTAAATGCATAGCATTTTAGTAACTCACAATGTCACGCGGCGTTCGGCCTAGTCCGCAGCCAGGCCACTACACTATAAAAGAAACAACAGTTTCCGGCGCCCGGATTCGAACCCATGACGCCGCGGGCGGAACGGCAAGTGCCGGGCGCACTACCGATTGAGCCACGCAACCAACACGGATTTCGATGCACCGATAGCGCCTTATATCCTTCACTCATTTATGGTTTGTTTCGAAAGCGCCATAAGTTGTCACGCGCCTCCGCAAGATGGCGACACAGGTTCCGCGATCGAGACTATGATCGAGAGACCCGCCATAAGTTGTCACGCGCCTCCGCAAGATGGCGACACAGGTCCCGCGATCGAGACTATGATCGAGAGACCAGCAGCGCTGGTCGCGTCTCGTGCTGCCGGGACGCCCCGCTGTAGCCCACCGCAAATTTGATGACGTGCAGCGTGTAATAGTCCGTGACATGGAACAAATCATGTCACGTGACCTTGCAATTACGACACGACATTAATTACAATAACTAGCACCAACAAGAAAACCAACAACCAATACGTAATCCATACGACTTGCCGGCGCACCCCCTCGGAAATGCTGTGCATTTGATCGTGCCCCTCGCGAGGGGGATGTATTTCCATAACCCATCTATGAGACGCGACCTTTTTTGCAGGGTAAACATCCCAAACTGTGAGCTGTGCGCAAAGGATCTGGGAAAGCATGAGTACTACGTTCCTGTGCGTGTTGTTATGGTGGCGTAGAATAAATATCAATGGAGTACGGGCCACGATAACTCTCGTAAACAGAGTCCGAAATTTCCATTTCGAAGGACGGGAAGCGGTGTTTAGGGAAGTGAATTGGGAAAAGTCAGGCTTTTACGAATGAATGGGAAATACTTGAATTACTTGAAATTTGCGACTGACATTGTTTTACTAAATCTGTCCAGACAGGGTCTGCGGGAAATCTTTTGGTAATTTTACTTGGAAATCTTGGCAAAAATAACCACAGGGAAATCCAAAGTACAGTGGAATCTCGTTATACCATGCCTGCATAAGCAGTAGTTTTTTTTTATACGTAGTTAAGCCAAATCCCCGACTCGGTTTCTTGTAACCTTTGCATTCGGATAAACCGTAATACCGGTTAGTACGTACTTTCGTCGCCTCCCCTTCGGGTAAGCTTTAACGAGGCAGTCCCTGTAGGGTCAAATACCCGTGCAAAAATTCATCTCTCATGGTAAATAGTGAAATGTCGACGAATATTACTATCTGGAGCAAGTTATATGGGCGGATACCAATCATGAGAAGAAAAGCGTGCGCAGAATTTGCATGATATGGGCGGAATTTGGGAAGTACTGAGAAATATTGAGCAGTAAGCTACACATATGTCTTCAAAAAGACTTGTGTAAAAAAAATGTGTGCTTCTGGTAACAATATAAGAGAGTGAAGTAAGCAAGGGAGTACGTAACATAACTGCAGAAATGTTATCCACCTTGCTATCCTACACACACGGAGAGGAAAAAAATCCCGCCATCTCCATGAAGTGAATGATGAGAGGGGCGAAGCTAAAATGGTTATCGGTAAAACCGTGAAACATTCGCCTGTTAGTAAGCGGTGGTAAGCTTGACGCAAGCTTACCACCGCTCCGTTGCAAGCCCGTCGACGACGTCGATGTTTGTGGTGAATATGTTGGGCTTGTTTGGGACGATGAGAATCTCCATGGGTAAGTTGACGAATTCGATGTGTGACATTTTAGCCACCTTGGCCGTCGCCTTCTGCAGAGCGTCTAGTGTCGCGTACCCCCGGTACGTGTCTTGAGCTCGCACGCGACGAACGACAACGTCTTCTTCTTCCTCTCCTCCTTGTTGGGTAGCAACGAACGCGTTGAACGTTTTGACCTCTTCGGCCAATCTTTGGCTGGCCAATCCCTAGGGGGATCCTGCCACAATAATCATTAATGTGCCGGATACAGCAGCAACGAAGGACAGGACAGGGTCCGAGAAAGAGGAGTTTCGCCCCTAAAATGCTAAAGGACAACTCACACACAGAAAGGTGAAAGGTAGGAAAAATAGTGCAAAGAGGTGTGTCCAGCGTTAGGCCAGTGGATGTTTATAGTTCTGTGAGTACCGCAAGAGTCTTTTATGCTACACACTTTTGCGAAACTCCGTCGTTCCCAGGAAGCGCACGAGCGCCTTTGTCGCCTTGACCGCTCATGACTGAGAACGTCGGTGGTCCAGGATCTTATTTCTTACTCGCTTCCGCCGCTTTGCCTCTTCTACGCTCTTTCGGCGGCGGGAGTTTCGAGTTCCGGTTTTCCCCCTCGTTCTCTTTCCGGTTTCGGCGGTCGCTCACGCGCTCTTCGGTCCCTCCGATTGGACGCGGCCGCTCGATGCGGCGACGTCACCGGATCGAGTGTCCCGGGATAAGATTCTGCTGGTCCTACGAACGCAAAAAGGCGCGCGATTTCGATTCGGCCTGCCGCGACCCAGGCTTTGGGAATGGTCCAACAAGCAGCATGTGAGGGTATAACGAGAAATCACCAGCTCAAAGATGTTTCCTTTGCGTAGGCGCGCACGGAGCATAACTGTATTTTGAACTTGGCATACTGTTTCGAGCGCTTTAATAATTTTTTTAACGGACGCTTTGCAGATATTTTCCGCGGTGTGTAGAGGGTGCGTACTTGTCGGAAGGAAAGAGCTTATTAATTTTCAGGGAATTCCCGCCTAGACGTTGTTCACTTGACGGCGTGTGCTGCGGCCCGTTACCCGAGATGGCAGCAACTTGTTCCTATACCACTGCGAAACCTCAAAAAGCCGGTTCCCAAACCTTTCCAAATTTGATTCACATAGCTGGTTTTTTACTCACATTTTCCATGATTACAAGGGTCATTTGAAACATTAAAATTCACATTTGCACTCTTAGGATAAAGTTCTGCAAACCAGACTTCATCAATTTTTATTTAGTTTAACAACTTTTTTGCCTGTACTTGAAGCGTTTTGTGCCGCGGGAAACCGAAGGACAGGATTTAAGGTTGTGTTTTACGTTTAGGGTTAGGTTATATCGATATTATTTTCGTTATTTTACTATTCGTGTTGTTTTATACTTACCTTAAAGAATTCGTACAACCAATTAGAAGCGTAATTTTAACGGGAATGGATACTCCGGACTGCGCAGATAAAATTTGGGATAGAGTCATTGGGAGTGTGTATTTATGCTGGAATTTCAGAGACTATGACTGCACGCAAAATATTCCCCTCTCGTTATTTTAAACTACTTGTTAAGAAAATGTGTCACGTTCGCCATAACTTAAATATTCACCCTAACCTGCTTCGACTGCAACAGGAAGACAAAAAGTTCTGCCGAGACATTCGGTGCAGGCAGAATTTTGATTATATTTTTAAAATGCGTTAATATTTATGTAAGAAGTGAAAAGAGAATATAGGCTTTCAATTAAACGTACAAGCATGAACGTGTGTATGAATCTTGACTCAGCAACAGCAATAATTTAATTTTAGTCAGGATTCTTCAGGAATGCGGAAGCATTTTACGCCTCTCCCTTACGAAATTCAGGCTCGGTCCGACGCGCACGCGTTGCTGCGACTTTAGAAGCCCACAACACGGCGTTTCTCGCACGCCCGTCGTACGCCATGCCTACCATGCCTTGCGTTCTAACCGTCTAAGTGGTTACGTTTGCTCTTTTTGGCATTGGGTTTGGCTGCCTGTCGTTCCGTTGGTTGATCAGTAATATAGACATTTCTTTCCCGCCATTCCCATCCCAATTTTCTGCCTACTCAGTACTGCACTCGCTTTGCTGTCCATTGAACGCTAGGATGCCGCCACTTCCCGAATAATCCGGCATCTGGGTGAAGAAGCGTTATCCCTGCGAGCTCGGCTTGATGTAACCGCTCCCCGCATGTGCTCTGTCTCTGGCTACCGATAGGTAGTGCGAATTTCCGCCGACACGCACCATTCATCGTCTACGTTAAGATAATGCCGTAAAACGAGCCCTTGCCAAATGCTCACCGGTATCTGTTGGCTCGCTGTAGCTTTATATTGACGTTTCGACACAAGTTCTCTTCGTTGTGATTCACTTGTTTTGAGCGCAGTCATTCCGCTTTGAAGTTGGTGATGAATTGTACCTGGGTGAGCCCACGTGACTGTTACTTTCTTTCTAAATAGCAGAATTCAATTCGCCAGGCTGCGGTCCTACAGCAATGCGGACATTGGCCGCTACGCCGTGCTTGGTTTGTCTAGGTATGTCCGCATCGTTGCTTTGACGGCTTGGGTACCAATAGCCGAGGAATGTATGTGAATACAACGCCCTGTGACGCTGAAGCGGAGAGGTAAAGATCCCTTGTCTGAAGTCCGTTCCGATAGGAAACTTCTCAATGTTCTTACGTAGGATTATCGTGCCCATACATCCTCATTGGGTGTCTCCCAAAAGCCCTTTAAAAATCTGCTCTACCACCTGGTCTCTTAATGATTCCAATATTTCCGTGGCCTGTATTGAATGAAACGCCGTTCCTTTATCTCTAAATACAAAGAATAAATAACTCTGCGTGTGGCGTTCGGTAATTGTAACCGACTTCAATCCAGCCTTGCAACTTTTTCATTATTCGTGAGAAAACTTAAATTCTCTGAAGAGCCAATGTCTTCCTGGTAAAAAGGTCGCCGGACTCTTCGCAAAGACAGATCAGGAACGCATGAAAAGTCACCCAGTTTCCAATTTATTTGCAAACAACAAATACGTTACGGAACCTCTGAACAACGCTGAAGTCTCGGAAGCGAGAGAATAACATCTCTGTGCTAAGCATATTTAAATTTGGCAGATGCTATTCGTGTTACTGCGTTCCTTGGAGCTTCCGTGGCTCTGCCGATACTTTTGTTTTGGTCTAAAATATGAAGTATTGAACAACGGTGGTGTAGGGGCCCACACGGAGCTCTAATGTCACAGTGTGTTTCCCTGCATAGTGCGGGTGTTTTATTTTAATGACGCCATACTTCGCGGAGAAAATTATTGCACACAAAATCACATGCACATGCAGATTGCTTACGTGTCTCTACGGCTACTAGAAACAACGTTATTGTCTCTGTAAGAGGCGTAATTTATAAATATTTCTACAACTTTCTTAATTACTGGTTTGGATGATTATGTTTATATCAGAAAATTGGAGCTATCTAAAAATAATATATAGGGAATCCAGCGCAGTCACCGCTGTAGCGACGTTGCCTTCCTCCGTCCCCTATCGACGCGACAAGTTCTCGAGCCGACGAAGAGTTGAAGCAACATTTATATACAATATGTGCAAGGGTAACAAAAGCGTTACATGGCTGGCACAAAGGCGACTGCAAGTCTCCACTCGTTGCCTCCGAAACGTGACGCACTCGCGGTGTTTGCGGGCGGGTTTTATACCCCCGGGAGACCGTTGCAGCCGCGTGCGGTTTGAATCGCTCCAATAGGGACACTCGCTGGCCGAAGTGTCAATCCGACGTATGGAGACGAAGCGGTTACGTTGGCATAGCCGCCTTGACGGGGAAAGGGAAGGCGACGCCGTCCCCAGGTATGTCGCTGCTGTTATGCCGCGGGCCGTTCGTCCCAGGCATGATTCGGCCCAGTCGTTGCGATGGAGAAAGGAGAGGCGACTCTCAGTGCCTTCAAGTTGGTGCACGTCTGCCGCGGGTGGTTTGAGAGAAGAGAGAGAAAATGACTTTATTGAAGGTTCCTGCGGAGGGTAGGGACCTCGGCCACGCAGGGCCTGCCCTTCCTAGACGAGTATTAGGTCGTCCCCGAAGCAGTGCCTCGCGGGCGTCGGCGCGGTCGGTGCGTGGTGGGTGTTCGGGTGTTGACCCGCCGACCCCCCGACGACGCTTCCCTGCGCTTCTGCCCTGCGAGAGCAGCCTCGAGCCGCTGGATAGTTCGTAGTTGCACCTCGTGCTCACCCGAGTTCATGGCATACGTAATGTCCTCGGGCAGGCGCGTTGCACCGTCTGCCTCCAGCGAGTGTCGTTCACATCCCCACAGCAAGTGGGCTAGCGTTGCGTTCGTTCTCGCGCACACACTGCACAGCACACTTTCGTAGACCTCTGGACACACGTGGCGCGCCAGCACCGAGGTGATCACCCAGTTCGTTTGTAGTTGTCTGCATAGCACGGCTTCCGCTCTGGTGAGCTTGGGGTGGGGGGGCGGCTTGAGTCGCCTGCCGAGCCTGTACCACTGTAGTATTTCCCCGTACGACGCGAGGGGTTCTTGTTCGGTTTCTGGGTGCCCGTCCGCCGGGGAGGAGCGGGGGGGCGCCTCGCGGTTGGAAAGTTCTCGCGCGGCGGCGTCCGCTGTCTCGTTGCGGTTGGGGTGCCTGCTGGCTTCGACGCTCGTGTGCGCCGGAAACCAGCGGATGTCTGTGACCGGCGTCGCCAGCTCGCCGGACGTTGCACGACACTGCACTGTACTCACTGCCCTATCGCACACTGTGTTCTTAGCGTAGTTCGCGATGGCCGAACGCGAGTCACTAAGCACTGTGGTACACCGCGGGTGTGTTAGCGCGAGCGCGATCGCCACCTCCTCTGCCTGTAAGGCGGTCGGAGCACGGACACTGCACGCACTGTACACATCACCAGTTGTAGCCTTCACCGCCACGGCCACGTAGGTGTTCGGGCGGTCTGGGTATCTCGCTGCGTCCACGTAGAGGGCGCCCGTGTCGTTTGTGTGCGCCTCGGTGAGGGCCTTGGCGCTGGCCGCCCTGCGTCCCGGATTGTGATCGGGGTGGACGTTGCGGGGCAGCGGGAGTACCTTGATGCGTTGGAGCATCTCTCTTGGGAGGCTCTGTGTGTTTTGCGGTTCCGTCCCCGCTCGGCCGCGGCCGTAGCCAAGCCGTTCGAGGATATTCCTACCGGCCCTCGTTGAAACGATCAGTCGCATGCCAATCGCATGCTCTGGTCGTGCACGTGTCACGCGCAAGAAGCGGGCGTTGTTGTGCCAAAGCGCCCAGCCCAAATTCGTTGCATCCGGGGAAGCACGACGGCGGGGCCGACTCGCTGCTCTGTCAAACCACCCAGACAGAGCAGCGAGTCGGCCCCGCCGTCGTGCTTCCCCGGATGCAACGAATTTGGGCTGGGCGCTTTGGCACAACAACGCCCGCTTCTTGCGCGTGACACGTGCACGACCAGAGCATGCGATTGGCATGCGACTGATCGTTACGAATGGTCGTTAGGACTGCTTTTGGCGTCGTACGCTGGTCGGACGAGACTCACGTTGTGCGGCAGGCGAGCCAGAAGCAATCGTGTCATTGTTGCGACCGTCATTCCGCCACAGCCAATGACAGCCCGGAGATGTCTTCGCTGCAAAAGTTTCTTTCAAAGCGCCGAGGAGGGGCCAGTGACAGTTTCGAGTATTTTGTCGGGAGCATGTCTCCGCCCCAGCCGGCGCCGACCCGTGCGCTCTCCGCCTGGTAGACACATGTTGCCAGCGGTATTAACAGCATGGACGAGTGGAATCATGGGTGCTAACGTTCCCACATCGCTGAACTGAACATATAAAAATGCAATGTATAACGTTATAGCACTATTCATTTTCACTTCTAGGTGATAAATGTCTTGTTTTCCTGCTCGGATTTCTCTTGCACATATCTAAATCGGCCGGAGTGCGCCTAAAGCGGGAGGCAACCATGGAGCAAAAGCAGGGGGCGGAGCGACGCCGACGACGAGTTCATCGGACCATGTGTCTCAAAGTCACGCGTGCGAGTAGTCGTCGCGAAAGTCGTAACGATCAGTCGCATGCCAGTCGCATGCTGTCGTCGTGCATGTGTCTCGCTCTTTAACCGCACGTGGTGCTCGTCATGCAAGCGGAAGCCTTCCCCAGTGCCCTCCTGTCATCCCGCACCGCCTGCGGCAACCTCCCGTTCTACGCCCGAAGGCAATAAAAGCATCCGCCGGCTGAACGAGCCACTCAACTCACCACGTCCAAAACGCGGCGTGAACCCCTCTCACTCTATGGAAAAGCCCAGGCCTCCGCTTCACGATAAAATGAGCGCTGCCTTCGCTCGGCAAACTTGCGTTTCACCTCCTTATGGCCAATCACTCCTCTGCGCTTCTTACAGCCTTCAAGTTGAGTGGAAGTGATGTAATTTTAGAGATCGTATTGTTATGAGTAGTTAGGCAGGATTACCTCTTCGTTTACGGGATAGCAAGCTTGATACGGACGATGCCGCAGCCCGTGGTCAGCGCTATTCCTCTGCTGCGTTGAGGAAGAGCGTGAAGGGGCGGGGAAGAGCGTTTAAAAAGACTCTGCTGCATCTCCTCGAACGCTTGTCTTTGTAAGCTAAGTGGATGCGTGTAAATAAAATCCGGCCTAGCTTTTTTTGAGAAAAAAAGATATCCTTTGGTATCGCTAAACTCTTGTATGGCCTCAAGGACATCTTTTTTTCACGATGAAAGATAAGAAACATAAAAAAAACGCTCAAATTTTCTGCTGCACAACGCCAGCAGTATCGTAAAATGAAATGATTAAGACCGAGTTAGCGGTGTGTTAACTTCTTGATAGCATTGAAATGGTACAATAAAACGGAACAAGAGGCACCCATAAATCCCATAATCATGTCTCTTTGCGATGGCTTTATGTAGTCCGTATGGCGATATAAGGGCTGGATGACAAAGTAACCCGTACGTTATCATTATTATCTTGCGTGATTGTTTAAAGATGACTCTTTTTCCCCACATTAATTGATAACAGCATTATGTTCATTGAACGTGAATGTTTTTGAGATTTATGGTAATCTAGCACTACCAAAGTCTTGTTCGGGCACAGCGCTAATAAGTCTGCTTTGAACAGGTTCGCGAACATGTTCAACCGGCGAACCAGTTCGATGCATGATTCAGTCGAACCGTACCTGTCTCTGAACGAAATCAATTCACGGGAATCCGTACCCTAACGGAAACGGTATTTTTTTTCCGGTTCGACACACTGCCCCAATGGCGCCCTGGACGGAGGGCTCCACCCACAAGACTTTCTCATTTTAATTAAGTTGTACTCACTCACTCACTCACTCACTCACTCACTCACTCACTCACTCACTCACTCACTCACTCACTCACTCACTCACTCACTCACTCACTCACTCACTCACTCACTCACTCACTCACTCACTCACTCACTCACTCACTCACTCATTCTTCGTTACGGAATTGCCAAAGGGCACTTCGCGTGAGCAGCAGGAAGTGTGATGTCACAGCCGGAGCGCGTGTACAAAAGATAAGCGCGCGAAATGGGGCGGATGGGTAAGCGATGTCCTCAAGGAGCGCCGCAACAATCACGAGCGTTACAGGGTGCTCTCGGTGTCTTCCTTGTCGCCGCTTCTGCTCTATAGCTTTACAGAGAGCACCAGCATACATATAGTCTACTACACTCGAACGTCGTTATAACGAAGTAGTATCGGGACAGCAAATTATTTCGTTATAACAGTAGAGGCGAAAATCGTCTGCAACAAATCCGCAAATACTTGACACAAAAATGCTTGATACGAAAATGCATTTTTAGAGGCTCCGAACCCACTATACACAAGGTAAGCTTTACCTTTCTCCTTGTTGCAGTTCGATCTGAATAAACCTGAACACGAGTACGTGAAATTACAACAGAACAGAGTTCACTTGGCAAAACAGGCCTGCGTCTTTATTTATTTGATGAAGGATGTGGTCTTCGTCGGGTAGATACTCACAGCACTGAGCAGGATCAAGTTTTTCACAGTGTCAACGAACAAAAATTCCCCGCATTTCTCCGAGGGGAAGAATGTGAAAGTACGAATGCACGAGTTGAATTTGCGCGGTTCGGTAATGTTCGCGAAAGAGAGATCACACACACACACACAACTACAAAGAAAGAAAGATGCATTTATTCCCAGACACCTATTTGTGTTGTCGTTGTACTTGATTGCTAGAGCGGATCTCAGCTTTGAAATTTCGTGTCAGTACTCCTTTAAGCGGGTGCATTAGCCCTCCTCACGCCCGATTCCTGGCCAATCCCCCACGTGGGTATGTGCCATGTCAGCGGCCAGGCAGCGCGCGCCCATCTCTCCCCGTTGCCAAGGAAGACGAGGAGATTCCTGGCCAATCCCCCACGTGGGTATGCTATGCGGACATCGCCGGTGGACGCAGGTTCAGGGTCGCTTAAGAAGTGCATTCGCACTTAAAAGTGCCATTATACTTTTGCAGTTTAGGACTACGGGGGGTTTTTACAATTAGCTCCTCAGCCTCCTGGTCAAATATTTCTTGGTTATATCGGACACCGCGCGTCTTTCATGGTTTCAGTTTCGTTATAAAAGAATAAGTGTCATTGAAATAATTCGTGACCAACCACGGTCTGTATTTAGTTCGATATAGCGGACAATTCGCTGCATCAGTGGTCGTTTCAATGAGGTTTAACGGTACTATCTGGCGATAGTGTATAGGCGAGGCGTGGTTCAGCGAGCCTACCCTCGTGTAGCAGATAGGAGCCTTCCCCTTGCCCTTGGCACGCCTCGCCAACAAGCTCAAATTTGACTGCAGCTGCAAAATACAAAATATTAACACTATGACTGTTAACCTTCTCTAAATTTGTTTTATCAATAGAACAGCAGAACTCGAAAGTATACTTTTCGGGGATTTTTCTTGTTTTATGCAAGATCCGGAAAACAAAATTGTTTCCATTTTTTCTTGATTTTTCTTCAGGAGCAAAAAGAAACCATGTGGGTAGCCAAGCCAAGAAGCGGAGGAACGTAGCCACCAGCTGCTATCTCGGCGCCCATGACGGCACGCGATTGTAGCGACAGATTTCCCTTAAGTATAAACTAGAATACACTCCATGTCAGCGCAAGCATTCTGCGCTCCGTCGTTCCCACAGCGTTCAATTTGTCCCGTCTGCTTTCGTATTCCCAAATGATAGAACGCGCTTACGGCTCCGAATTTTTTATTTGGAACTGTTAATTGATTCTTGAAATTTCGCTAGCTTTTCATTGTTTTTACTTTCTTTCACCTTCCACGTTCTCCGACTCACCTTGTAAGAAGATGGGTCCACTCCCGCACCTAAATAGAATTATGTCTACGCCACTGAGTTGACAGCACCCCTAACTATAGTTTCCTCACTGAGCTCGGAACAGGTGCATATATTTCTCAAGTAGTAAGCTAGGATTGCCAACATATGGCGAATGTGGGCAACGGAGGGTATAAACGTTAATACATATTCTCGGTCAAACTTTGCGGTGGTCGCGCATCCCCTATCAGTTAGACAGCAGGGGCTGGACACACAAAGCATTGTGCCTACATCTTACGAAATGCAACCACGAGAAGAAGCATAGACTGAGCTATACAGTAAAAGCTCGTTAATTCGAACTCGGTTAATCCGAACTTACAGTTCATTCAAATCGACACCCTGGTCTCGGCCCAGTCCTCTATGTTTGAATGGGGGATGACTCCCGATAATTCGAACGCGTCGTTGTTCAGAACGGCTGATTCGAACTCGGATACCCGGGGTTCCATCGCTCCCAGCAGAAGAAGTCGACCCAGCGTGATTACGATTTGTTGCAAATCCAAACCAAACTATATTTACTAGGGATGCAAAGCATCTAAACAGAAAAACGACAGCGTAGGGCGCACGCTACGCTGCTGCAACAGCTTACTTCGCTTCCGCAACGGGCGCCACGCCGCCGGCGCCAGTGCTTCGGGGCATGCCTTTGCAGGTATTCTTTGTGCGGCGGTCACTGGTCTGGGACCCACAAACATGTAGTAGCGCCTAATACGCGATAACGAGTCCAGAGGTGGCTTCTTTGTGTTTTGCCCGCTCAGAGTGGCGCTATAGTAGTTCACGGTAGTGGCGCGATATCCATTCATTCTTGCGCCTGCCCGCTAATTCGAACTCCGCTAAATTCGAACAATTGTATGGTCCCCTTCAGGATTCGAATTAACCATCTTTACTCTATTAAAAAATGTTTGGAAGTGGGGCTGAAGTTGCGGCATCCATCCAAAAAATATATATATAAAGCTACCCACCATGAGACGGCTTCATCGGCGCTGCTTCGACGTCTACTTATCAGCCGTTGCAAGAATTATGGGGGGAATCAGCACAAGCTAAAGTCGCCCCGACCTCAAATTAACTAATATCTAAGATGTTGTAGGTGATGCATGCTTTCTACTTGACGGAAGTGTTTGTTTTGTTTCCTTACAGGAGAAACAACAGCGGCCATTGAAGTTAATCGGCAACCTCCTCATGTCCGTTTACATCGTCTCGGGCATAGCAGCGGTCCTGATCATCACCATGATCTACTACAAATATAAATACCAGCCACCAGTGGTCGACGGTTGCCACTCTACCCAGTGCAATCACTACGCGACGCTGCTTACATCGTCCATCAACCCTTCAGTCAGCCCCTGCGAAAGCTTCACGCGCTTCGTGTGCTCCCGCTGGGAGGAGAGTAACGAGCTCACCGTACGCGAGTACTTCTATAGCCAGGGTCTGGAGCAAGTTATGAGGATGGTACGAAACGCGAGCGAACGCGCCTCCAGCCCGAGTAGCCTGAAGCAGGCGGCTGCGGTCTACACCACCTGCGATGACGTGCTCAGTGGACGCACCGACGAGCTGCCATCGGTCAAGCGTGCTCTGCTGGAGGCCGGCATCACTTGGCCGCACGCACAACCGAAAGTGGACCTCCTGTATACGCTTCTATTCAGTTCGCTGAAACTCAACTGGGACGCGGTGCTGCACGTGAGGCATCGCTTGGCCAGGAACAAGACTACCGTGTCGGTGAACCCAGGAAGAGCGTTCTATCGCTTCGCGGAGCGTGACACGTTCTCAGCCTCAGGAGTCACTTTTGAGGCCTACTTTCAAACCTTACGAAGAAGTTTCGACCGCGGAGAAGATACCAATGCTAGCCTGGGCGAGACTCTGGAGCTTCAAAAGAGCATAGCCGCGAGGCTTCTGCCACATTACCACTTTCGAACCTCGTCGCTCAATCTCCTAACGGTGCCACCCGTCATTGGCATTCAAGATGTTAACTGGCGGAACGCGCTATCTCGGCTTAACTACAGCCATTCCGCCGACTTTGAGCTGGTGACGACGGGTCCGAGGTTCGTTAACGCTTTTCTAGAGTACTGGAAAGATCACGGCGAAGCAGCAGCCTTCCTTCTGACGTCGTGGTGCACAGTGCAGTTGGCCGCACTGTACGCAAACAAGGAGTTGATCTCCAACTACTACGGTGGCTACAGAAGCGTCGCGCTGGCCCGCCACGCCGCGTTCTGCTTCGGCTCGGCCTACATGTTCTCGCGTGAAGCATTTTTCAGCAGCTACATCAACCTAGGGCTTCGCGGTGACGTGCGCGAGGAGGCTGAACGTGTTACCAGGTCTGTCGGCAACGCTTTCCTGCGTCGACTTTCCCAGTGGCCCCATTTCAAAAAAGACATCACAGTCGTGAATAACTGGTCAACGCTATCCAAGGTGTTTCGAGCATCCGATGGTGGAGGCACCCGGCAGCGCGATGGTGCCGGGATTAACGTTAGCAGTTCGTTCTTAGAAAATTGGCGCAAGTCCGCACTGATTCCGGCCAACGCGGAGGACGACGACGTTGTGCGCTCTATAAGTTCCCTCCAGATGACCAGCCAGTTCCTTGACGAGAAAGCATTCCAGCTTATTCCACTCTCACTCTCTTTCCCAACATTCGACCCACAACTAACCCCAGCGTTGAACTACGGTGGTCTGGGGGGGCATGTCGCAGCGGCACTAGCTTGGCTAATGGTCGGAGCTTACAGCAGGGATTCTCGAACCGAGGACAGTATTAACGAACTCACGGCTTGCATTGAAGAAAATTCGTCCCCGACGATGATGGTCAATAGCCTAGTGACGGAAGCTCTGGCGGCGGGCACGCTTGTTGACGCCTACAAGGCCGAAGCCGCCGCTCGGGAGAAGCCAATCACCTCGCTCGAGGACTACAACGGTACCCAACTACTGTTTATGTCTATGTGTTTCACCAACTGTGGTGGGAGTGTAATCAGGAACGAAGACCGCATCTGCGACCTGGCATTCAAGCAGGTGAAAGAGTTCGCGCAGGCATTCAAATGCGCACCGGGAACTCTACTCAACCCCGCTCATCGCTGTGCTTTGCCCTGATACAATCGCAATAAGGAAGCGGACTGATTGGCGTGGGTTACTGTTTACGGCACATGATCGATTCAGACTGGATAGTTCTTGTGCCCTGTGCACTGTAGCTCATATGTGGCGAAAGCATATCATTTTGTATACATATTTCCTGATCCTAGTGTACCATAAAAGCCACTGATGCCTTTTTTATTTCGCTTTGAAAAAGAAACCAGCGGACAAATGTTAAAACTCATGGTTGCACTATATGTCTAGAAAGCAGTTTTTTTATGTCTAAAAAGCAAGAGTCGGGGCTTTTTTGTCATTTACTGTAACGATCTAACTTCAGCTTTGGTATTAGCTTACTGCAAATCACTCTGTGTAATCCAAAAAAGACCCATTAGAATATTGGCCGGAGCGCCGAGGAATCAGCCATCAGCTGTGCGCTTCGCTGAATTTAACATGTTGCAGTTTGATAGAGTCAGGGACTATATTACTGCTGTTATTATCCACAAAAAAAAAACTGACCAGAAACAATCCGTACCTCTCGTCAACGCTAATTACACCTAAGCGAGATAGAAGGCACGCTGATCACAAAAATCTTAACCTGCCAAAGTGCATAATTTATATGGTTAGCGCCTCTTGTCCTTCATGGGAGCAAAACTATTGAATAACAGACCAAACTCCAACAAAACAATACCAAATATGTTGCCGTCCCTAAAACATTACTTCAGAATTCGAGTACAATAAACCAGAATAGTTCATTTGAATGTAAGGAACACTACTGTAAAAATACTAAACAATGTAACTTGCGCCCAAGTATTTTTACTTGTGTGCGACAATCAACCATTTTTCCCAGGATTGCATTTTTGAAGATATTTCTGTAATGGATCCAATACTAGCCGTACAGGCTTATGGGTCCAGACGCCTCATCAACATGTTCTTGTGATGTTTTTCGATGAAATAACCTAATTTGGTCTGCTGGTCCTCTTACATGGTGTACATCATTTGGGCTGGTAGCGATCGGCGGCAGCGCTAAACGGGCTTTACAACGTATACGTCGTGAAAACTGGCCGAATATTCGACTTTAAGGCCCTTCCTTATATTGTCAGAGATTAGGCTGAAATGAAGGGGTTAACCAAAAGGGAGGCAAAGTACAACTGTGTAGAAATAATTCAGTTCCCTGCCACACTGTGAAGAAGGATAAGCCTAATGTTACAGTATTCCTAGCGGCTAATTTTCATACAATTTGTTTTCAGACAGTTCCGGTAAAGCAGCAGTTACAGCCTTCTCCTGTAACCATACTTTCTCCGTAAATGCAAGGGATACGGCTTGGGCGAGGGGGTGATGATTACAAACAGGGGAACAGCGCAACACAGACGAAACACGAGAAGAAGAAAATGACAACCACGGGCGCTGCCTTACAACTGAATTTATTTTTCTGCATGACACATGTATATGCGGACAGTAAAAAAATACACGAAAAGCAGAAAAAAACACGAAAGCTGGAGGTAACCCAACCTGTCGTAACGCTGCACCCGACGCCATGTGCCACAAACACGGCGACGGGTGCAGCGTGACGACAGGTTGGGTTACCTCCACCTTTCGTGTTTTTTTTTTTTGCTTTTTGTGTAGCGCCCAATCGCAGCTCGCCGGACTGCGCGCGTGAAGTGACCTCACGAGTTTCTGACGAGCGTTGGAGGCAGACAGTCACGTCACCTCTTTTCCCTCTCACGGAGTGATGTCACGTTGATGTCCATTTGCTGCGCACCGCTCCGCGAGCTTTCCCGTTCGCGCGATAAATCAGTGAAATTCAAGTATGTTCCACGCGTCGAAGGCCGCTCATATTCCAACCACGGTATTCTGTAGTGCAAAGGAAGCGAACTGTGTAATAATATTAAGAACAAAAAATTGGCCCCGCATCTGCTCCTTTCTTCGCAAATGTCGACAATAGACGATAGTCTTCGTCGACATTTGCCAAGTAAATGTCTCCCTTCGCTTTTAGGCTCACATCTCATGTTGTCCCTCTTGCGCCGCGCTCCTGCCAAGGTAAGCACGCTACAGGTTTGCTCAAATCAATTTAAATTTACCCCGTTCCATTGCTCCAGGTCGGGTGCTTCGATGCCAGCGCTGCCGTGCGGCGGAGACACGCGTGAATCGAGGCACCCTAGTTCAATGTTTATACATCTGCGTTGCCCTAGTCAACGTGTGTTCCAAGCAGAACGTGGAACCTATATAGTGGAACCTTTCGTAACTGTTGTCGCCTATATTCTTAAACTGCCGTCAGAAGAAATAGTGGCGTGGGCGACATCAGGCGACAGTGTGAATTTTTTTCTGCAGTAGATGTAGTATTTCATTTCTCAAAAATCAAGCATCTATTGAATTTTTTTATAAACAATTGTTCATCAATGTTGAAAACTATGAACATATAAACTGGACTTAGACATTTATATTTCGCTGTGAGTACATAAGACTGTTGCGCAGATTTCGTTTCACTTTGGCCGGGTGGCTGAATGGAGACACAGACAGACATACAGACAGACCAAAATTTCTGAGTTTGAGTAGCCCACGAAAGATTATCACCTTTAAAGGTGTCAGCACCCCTTTAATACTGGTTATTCGCTTTGAAGACGAAACCTGGCTATGCTTAGTCACAGCTTGTTCACTGTTGCATCGTACTTGCGTCTTTTTTATTGTCTTTTGGTGCAAAATAATTCGACCGGCAATTCCAACGCGAAGTCTGCCACGCAAGACCGCCTTCCGCCGAGTAAGTATACTGGAGATGTCTGCTCTGCAGAGTAGGATGATCGCAGGTGTGGCGCGACGCAGGTCGTCTTTCAAGGTTTGAAACAGTCGAGATGTTGTACAAGCCATAAGTTAGCCGTTGGAGAAAAAAAAATGAAGGAAGCTCACATTAACGGCTAAGACTTGAGGGGTAGCGAAGCTTTACGCAACCTTTACGACCATCACGACGGTTTAAATCCACCATTGCAGCCCATTTGCTGCTTCTTCGCTGCCGCAACAATTTTTACTCCATCATTGCTGCTATTAGTGCAAGCTTCTTGCATTCTTTCCCAATCATTGAACATCAGATAGGAACCTGCCGCGGTGGCTCAGTGGCTGAGGCGTTGCGCTGCTGAGCACGAGGTCACGGGTTCGATTCCCGGCCGCGGCGGCCGCTTTTCTGATGGAGGCGAAAAGCAAAAACGCCCGTGTGTACGAGATTTCGGCGCACGTTAAAGATCCCCTGGTGGTCAAAATTAATCCGGAGCCCTCCACTACGGCGCGCCTCATCGCCTGCGTTGCGGCGGCGCGTTAAACCCTACAATCAAATCAATCAACATCAGATAGGAGGGGCGTATGCCATGACGTGTCTTTCTCGTTCCGAGGAAGTGTTGCTACGATTACGGCGAACGATGGAGTTTTCTTTCTTTTTTCTGGCCAATCTCGGCCAATCTCCCTAAGTGCGTATGTTTCGCTTGACAAACGGGCGCCGGGGACGCTGGGCGGTCGGCACGAGGCACACACACACGAGCGGTAGGAATTTTCGTTGTTTCGCCCTCCGCTCGCGTAGTGGCTTCAGATAAAAAAAAAGAACTGGCAAAAATACCGACGAACGAGAAAATGGCGAGCGCTCGGGAGCGCGTGCCTCGCCGCCTAATACGGGCAATTTAGCAGTGGTCTGCACGACTTCTGAAGAGATCCCTTGAAGACGGCGTCATAAGGACTGTGCTCCGCCCTCTCCATTCGCTCCCCCCGCCTCCGGCCTTTGGCCTTCCTTTCTAATAAAGTTAACAACAGCAACTACCGGCTCCAGTCGTGCCTTTTGGGAAAATATCACCAGCGCTGTCGTTTAGCGTTACTACTCATGTAACAACAACAACAACAAAACGGCGCTAATGCTAAAGGTGAAAAGGCTCGCCGCTTGGGAGAGGTCACCGCGGCCGCCGCCTTCTCTAGACGCCGTTCTCGATAATTGGAGTCATGGCTATGAGTGTGTCAATCCTTCCAGAGATGACTTGCAGATCCCGGCACGGCTGCCTCGACTCGATGACGGAGAGCTGATGGAAGTCTACAACGCTGAGAATAAGTTTGCATCCATCACTCGCCGCGAAGAGGACAACCTCTTCGATCCATATGACGACGATTACTAGCACCGAAACTATTCAAATAAACAACGATACTGAAATTTATCTGTCCGGCAATGCTCACCTACAGCAGCATTGCCATTCAAGTCTTGAGCGCGAGTGCAAGCTTCCCAGGATTTTTTGTGGTGCTGTTGTCAGCTCGGCTGTGGCCGAGAGGAATAAATGCAGGGTGGCAAGCCGCGCCGACGCTGACTTCGTCTTCCGTCTCGCCACAGGGGCGGTATTCTCGAGTTTTGTCCCTTTTGCATCCCTTTCAAAAGTGTCCCTTTTCGCGAGCCCTGATTGGCTAAAAGCAAACAACCGGAAGTGACGTAACACAAGAGCGGCAAACCTACTGCCAACCTTCCTTCATGCTGCCAACGTCCACTGCTTAACCGGAAGTACGTCACGATGAAAGGGACACAAAAGGGACGTTTTCCAAAGGGACAGTTACAAGAATACCGCCCCTGGTCTTCTCGCCGTCGAACTGCTTGCTGACTGTCTCGCCGGTTGAGCTCAAAGCGGCGCCCAACATGCGAGCGATATCGGCCATTGCCATTCCTGCGGGAACCAGATTTACCGCAACGTCAACGCCGCCAAGCCCAGCCGTCCTTCTTTCAAAGCGGGCTCAAACGTCCAAAGCAAAATAAATATATTTCCGTGTGACATTTATGCATAATGGTCCCAAAATTATAATTTCCAACGGCTTTCATTGACCTCAATTACTTATATCCACTCGTGGGAATGGTCAAGCTATTCACTTGGTCAAGCCAAGCCATCTCGTTTTGACGTCATACTAAACGTTCCAAGGAATCGGCAAGGGGGATGCAAAGAGGAGGGCAGCAGTTTGGAATTGCTTTTTGCTTTTTTACTAAATAAAGTTACGTAAACGCAGGGAGAGTGGTCGAAACATGGCCTAGGAAGCCCTATCCACCAGTATGTGCGCGGGGAGCGCGTTTCACTGTACCAAGGACAGCCAGAGAGGGCAGGGTTTGTGTTCAGTAGGATGTAGATATCTCTTGACGTTGTCGAACGGTTCGGTACTCGGTGTGAATCCCGTATCGCTGCCGTGGAGCCGTATTAGGATGTAGAATTGGAACTCACTGGGGCGTGCAGGAGGGCTGAACTCAGTGCCTGTAGGCCATCCCGAAGTGTGGTAAGCCCTGCCAGCATTCATGCCAGGGTGTGGATTCTTTGATAGAGGAAATTTTGAGAGGTCTGGGTAGACTGGGCACTGCATCACGCTAATTAAAACGGAATGTGGGCCCCATCTTCTACGAAGGCGTGAACCATCTGGAACTGGGCCTGAGCAGACCGTATGCTTCTCAGCCCGCACAATTCGCATTTGCATTTCTGGTCGATAGAATATGATGTCGAATGAATGACCGGCTGTCGGTAGCCAGATGATAGAGCTTTGGCGGCCTTATTACAGGGAGATCTGGTGCGGGGGGTAGTGAAAAACCTATGTAACTTACTCCCCGACAAAATTAAGTTTGCGCATAGCGGCTCAGCGCCGTTGTTCAACAAAGTCATCGAGCGTGTTGAGCTGAAACTCAGCCTGGAGAGGTGGTATCGGGGCCATTCTACAGGGAGGCTGGTGATGTGCATTGCAGCTCCGTTAATCTCTTCAAGTCGGGCCCACTCCATGTGAATCACGTCTGGAGTCGAGCCTGGTAAACGAGCCGAGTTCGCGTTTATGGTTCACATGGGCTGACAGAATGACTTACGAATGAGGTACTGAAGATAACGGACTACAACCAGCTGGCGTCACGCAGAATTCAGCAGCTAATCTACAGGGCACATTCTATGAACGGAGATTAAAAGATTCCCTGGATTCCAGCGAAGGGCATAGGAGATGTTCATGGCACACTCATTGCAACGCCGTGACCGGGTTTTAAAATGTGCTGAACACAAATTCCCAGAAGATACTTTGTGCGGTTAGAAAGAATCTGAACCCAGCCAGGCAGCTCTATACACACGGCAGGTAACTTATAAACTCGCTGACAAAGTTGCTGCTATTAGTAAAAGCGTTGCAAGTTGGACTAATTGGAACGAAGTTTCTGGAATGGAATTTGAGCGGACTAAGCGAAGAGAGAGGAAAGAACACAAGGAAGACTGCTGGTCTAACAAGTCAAGTTTAACACCAAGAAGGGAGGATATAAACACGAAACAAAAAGCAGAAAGCAGCACTGCACATGAGCGAAAAAAGGTGCAAAAAGTGCACAAAAAAAAAGGTGAGGCGGCAACTTGATAACAACCAGCTTACAACAAAGGACCACGCAGATAGGAAATCTTTTTGGGATGCAGACACACACTCGCCTGACTAACACACGTGTCTCCTCTTTCAGGATTGGGCAATTAATGTTTCCATAGTTTCGCGGGTAATTTGTGTTCGGTGCCTAAAAAAATGTCTGTGGCATGAAAATTCAATAGCTCGGCGACAGCGTTGTTGAAATTTCCCTGCACCCCTGACGGCATGGTGCGGCTCCACTGAGATTGGTTTCTGCGATTCGCTCGTCTCAGTTCACTTGCAATGATAAAAGTCGTTGATAGATACTTCCGAAAAGGGCGCGAAAAGTAACCGAACTTTTAAAACCCTAGTTAAGAATGTGTTGCGTTTATCTAGTCATGCAGTATTCTTCTGTGCCTGCTAGGACTAATTCTCTTGTGATCTGGTACGTCAGTACCAGCTGGTACGTCAGTACTACAGTAAACGTTGGCGACGCATACCTGCAGGCAGAAGCCGATTTAAGGTTTTTAGGGGTTTCGTGCTCAGTATTCAGTGACGTCCGAATGATTTAAGCATTATATTTACGGAATATTAAAGTTGTCCTCGCCTTCAGCGTTTTGCCATGTTTCCTTGCCAGTATTAACTTGAAGCCCTCGTTTGTATTTTAATGTCACGCCTAAGAGATAGTCCTGCTGAGTTTTCTTAGATAATAAAGCGCAACTGGTGCGAGCACAATACTTTGAAAAATAGCAACCCAATTGCAGCAACTGAAGGAAAGCCGGCCAATAGCCGCTACACCGCTGCAATGGCGTAATTCGAAGAACGCCAAGAATGGGGAAGAGAGAAACCTTTTATTGAGCAAATTTCAAATTTCACTGATCGGCATATAGCAGTAATTTTTTAGTGATGTACTTTGCGACCTCCTATTCAGAGTACTGGATGTGTTGGTTGACTTTTTTCTGCATAGAATTACGATTCATAAAAAAAAATTGAAAAAAATGTTGCAAGGTCCCCTTCATCAAACGTGTTATCGGCAACTAATTCAAAAACTTTGTGTATAATAATTTATTATATTAGCACATAGGTGAAGCAAATGGACCTTCATTCCTTAAGAACAAAACCTAGAAGTAAAAAAATTGGCTGGAGATTACGATACTCCCTAATGCGATATTTGGGCGCTGAAGCATTGCGCTGAGGCAGCACTCACACGTGGGTTCAACCGACGGCAGCGATGATGAGCATCTTCGTCGGCGGCGCGAAGTGCGTCTCAGGAAGCGACAGCGAAGTGCGTCTTAAGCGAACGCACATCGTAGTCATGCGCACGCCCCCCCCCCCCCCCCCCCCCCCCCACTTTTTCGCCGAGCGTCGCGCCCTAGAGTGCCTCGAGCGGGCACAGCATGCTGCTCCCTACCCACCCTCACCGCACACTTCGGAGAGCGCTTGCTCGCGCCGCCCAACCCTCTCTAGCTGTCGTTGTGCCACCACGGCGAACCATCCTCCCCTCCCACTTTCGCGACACTCTCCTCTCTTGCTTTCTTCCATCGTTCACTTTTTCTTTCACTCGTCGGTCCAGTCCATCGTTCCCTCGGTTACGCCGACAACCGGTTCAGCATAGAGACGGCCGCTGAAGGTCTGCATCCTAAAACGGGTGTCCGCTACATCCCACAACCTTTCTTTGAACCCACATGGGAAAGCACAATTTCGGTACCCCGTGGAATCAAATCACACTGCACGAGTTAGCCTAACGCAGGATAATTTATACTAGGACTGCAAAGTATTAAATTATATTAAATTAATAACTATTAAATTAGGAATTTACGAGCCGGCTTGAATTGGCTAGAATTTGTGGATGCAGGAAAAAAAACACAAAACGTGGCTTGATGTAACCTGGTTTTTCAGTTCACTTCATTTTTAAGATGTTGCTCCTTTTAAAGACTTGCATCATGTCGTAAGTAGCCGAGAGCTTTATTTCGACAGGCATATGTGCCAATTTTCAAACGAAACAGCGCGAAACACAACACAGAGTAATGTAAGACACGTGTGTCCACGCGTGTGTCTTTCATTACTTGTGTTGTGTACCGCGCTGTTTCGTTCCAAGATGTGCCAACTTGCCCACCCCGTACTATGCTGTGTGCATCAACGTGGGAAGGATTACGATTAAATGGGCGTTGAGGTGCGGTAGCATTTCACGGCCTTCTGGCCCAAAAAGTACCCCTGAAAAATTCTACTGCTCTGGGCAACGGAGAGAGCTTACGAACTCCACTATTACGATGCGGCTCTCTATGCACGTTGATACGACGTTGCTATCCCACCGCAGGCAGCCAGTTGTTACCGACGGGAAGTCGTTCCAGAACCGGGCTCCGTCGCCTCCGCCATGCGTGGTAGCGGGGTGGTGAGCGGCAAGTAAAGGTTGCTGCCTTGATGACTACGACAAGAAGCCAAAGGCAAGCTTAAATGGTTTACTGCAGGACCAGAGATTGTTTTAAGGACGGTCGCAGGTGTACGCCGTAAGCAAGAGGCAGACCCGGGAGCTCCGCGTCACCAGTTTATTACCAGAGCGAACTGTTCTAGAAATCCTCCGCGCTGCCAGTTCACGCGCATTGCCCGCGATGTTGCTGCGGATGCCAACGACATGGGAGGTTGACCATACAACATCTCCCTCCGAAATAAACGAGCGGGGGAGGTTCAGGCCGTATACTTCTTCGGCCGAATGACACAACGTCCACAGCGGCTATGGCTATGTGATGTATCCTGGCATCTCGTTGCACCTTCCTCCCTAGTGGTTCCATCTTGTAGTGAAGTTCCTTGTGCTTCATGAGTTGACCCAGGGTCATCTTGAGGGAGAGGAACAAGGTGCGTTCGATTCCTACGCACAACTCCATCTTTCGTGTCGACGATGTACGATCGCGGCTCGGCTGCAGCCTGTACCACTGTCCCCTTTTTCTTAAGGTCTGCGATCCACACATCATCTCCGTCGAAAAGGTCGGGGAGGTCTCGTGTGCCGTGGCGTCGATCGTACGCTTTACGCTGGCGTTCCTTGTCCGCTTGTTCGAACTTTTGGACAGTTTGGACGTCGGGCAGCTCAGGAACCAGCAGCTTGGACGCCATGGGTAGCTTAGTACGCAAGCGGCGTCCCATCAGTAGTTGGGCCGGACTGTAGCCGTTTCTAAGCGGTGTTGTCCGGTAAGCCAGAAGAGTGGTGTAGACGTCTCTCGTCTTTGAAGTCGATGCCTTAATGATCTTCACGGCTGATTCTGCCATTCCATTACTCTGAGGGTAGTGAGGGCTTGAGGTGACGTGCTGAAACCCGTAGTCACGAGCAAAGGTGGCGAATTCTGACCTGGAAACTCTGGAGAACTGAGGTCCATTGTCTGTGACAACTACTTCGGGTATCCCATGGCGAGCGAAGATTGACTTGCAGTGGGTTATCACCGTCGCTGCCGATAGCTGAGCAAGACGTGCGATCTCCGGATATCTGGAGTAATAATCTGTGATGATCAGCCACCACTTGTTGTGTTGGAAGTAAAGATCCATTGCTATCCGCTGCCAGGGTCTTTCTGGAAATGGTGTTGGTTTGAGCGGCATTTTCCTGTTGAGGGTGGTTTCGGCGCATTTATGACAACGCTTAACGACGTCTTCGATGTCCCGTGAAATTCCAGGCCACCAGACTGTATCCGTTGCTTTTGCCAGCGTCTTCGTTATTCCGAAATGTCCCTCATGCAGTAGCCGCAGGATAGCTGGTCGGCATGAGTTAGGAACTACTACTCGGGTCCCATACCAAAGAATGTCATCTTCATGAAACAGCTCGTGACGGAACTGGAAGAACTGCTTGGCCTCCGGACACAGGTCTCTTCTAGGTGGCCATTGTTTGCTACAAAACCTCCTTAGTTGTGTGCACAAACTGTCTTCCTGTTGACACTCCTTAAGCCATTGCAGGCATGGCACTTTGATGGGCACGCTCGATGTCACGAAACGTACGAAGGTCTCGACTTCTTCCGCTAGATCCCAGGGATCTGTAGCCGTGAGCGGTGCACGTGACAATGCGTCTGCAGCAAGAAGTTCTTTCCCTGGCACGTACGTTTTGTCGTAGGAGTAGCGCATCATGCGCATTCGCAGACGTTGCAGCCTTGGCGTGAGACCATCCAATGCTTTGGAGGTGAATATTGGAATGAGTGGCTTGTGATCGCTTTCCAAACGGAACCGTTTACCGACGAGGTAGTCTGAGAACTTCTCACAAGCCCAGACGAGCGCTAGAGCTTCTTTCTCGATCTGCGCGTAGCGTCTTTCTGTGTCCGTCAACAGGCGAGAAGCGTAGGCAATAACTGCGTAGTTCCCTTTAGCCTGTCGTTGGCGAAGAACGGCTCCAACTCCAAATGAAGAAGCATCTGCTGTTACGACTGTTTCCTTGGTAGGGTCATAGACAGCGAGGACTGGGCTTGTTGTGAGAAGCTGCTTCCACTTGTCAAAAGCGGTTTGTTGATATGAATCCCAGACAAACTCTTGTTTCTTGGACAGGAGCAGAGTGAGAGGTTGTAACACCTCCGCAAGGTTGGGAACAAACCGAGCTAGGTATGTTGCCATACCTAGTACTCTTTGCAACTCTGTTCTGTTCGTCGGGGCTTTCATCTCTGTGATTGCCTTGATTTTGGCTTCATCCGGTCGAATGCCTTCCTGGTCGATTTTGTGTCCCAAGTAGATAAGCTCTCGGACGTTGAACACGCACTTGGCCTCATTGAGCGTGACTCCCGCGTGGGCGAGGCGTTGTAGAACTGTACGAAGAGTATCGTTGTGCTCCTCTGTGGTAGCTCCCCAAACGAGAATGTCATCCATGTGACAAAAGACCCGTGGTAATCCTTCCAAGATGGTGTTCATCTGTCTCTGAAATATCTCCGGGGCTGAGGCAATGCCAAATGGGAGGCGATTGAAGTGAAACCTTCCAAATGGTGTGATAAATGTCGTTAGCTTCCTGCTTGATTCCGCGAGCTTAATCTGCCAGAAACCTGAATTGGCATCCAGTTTTGAAAAAATTCTTGCTCCAGAAAGAAGTCCTAAAGTGTGCTCAACCGAAGGAATCGGGTGCCATTCCCTGAGCACAAACCGGTTGAGCTCTGTGAAGTCCACACACACACGTATGGCTCCTGTGGGCTTCACCACCGGCACCATTGGAGCGCACCACTGTGTTGGCTCATCTGCTCGAGAAATGACGCCTGTTTGTTCCATTCGTTCCAGTTCCTTTTTTGTCTTCTCATAAACGGGAATGGGAATGCGTCGGGGTGAGCACAGTGCAAACGGTGTCGCTCCATCTTGAAGGCGAATGACGTACTTCCCTGGTAGAGTGCCTAGGCCAGTGAAAAGTGACGGAAACTCCTTTTTAGGGTTGACCGTGTGGCTGACATAGTTGAGGCAGGTGATCAGCTGGAGTTTTTCAATTGCTGGCTTGCCGAGGAGAGGGCAGCGCACTTCCTCGAGAACGTAGACATCTTCGGTGGTCTGTTGATCTCGGAACGCTAGTTGCAGTCGTGCTACTCCCCGTACTGACAACGACCGTCCATCTGGCCCGTGGAGCTTCCGTTGAGACTTGACCAAAGTGGGGCGATGTTGAAGTCGTTCGAAGGCTTCTGGAGAGAGTACAGTTTCATCTGCGCCCGTGTCTATTTTAAATTTCAAAGGTTGTCCTTGTACCATGATGGTAGCTTCCCAGTTGTGGATGCCAGGTGAACTTACGGTGCCAAGAAACGCACATTCGGATTCCTGATCGGCGCCTTGAACAATGTCCACCCTTTTGGAGAGGCATACGGACGAAAAGTGTCCCTTTTTGTGACACGAGTTGCATTTTGCGTCCTTTGCTGGGCAGGTAGATCGGGAGTGCGAACCTCTACCACACCAACGGCAAGGCCTAGGGGCCTGAGATGTGTTAGCCGTGGGTCTGCCTTGACTCGAGTCAGAAGGTGGTTTGCGTGTGTCTTGCCGCTGTGCACGACGTGTAGCGCCCACCTTGTTGACGGTTGGCAGGTCGGGGTGAAGCTCTTCCTGCTGTTGCCTGACCGTTTCGAGCTGGCGTGCTGATTCCAGGGCTTTCTGAAGCGTTAGGTCGGGGTCGAGCTGCAGTCTGGCAGACAACTTCTTGTCACGAATACCCACGACTAAGCGGTCACGGACCAGTTGCTCCTGAAGGCTGCCGTACTCACAATGCTGGGACAGTGCGTGAAGCGCCGTCGCAAAGTCTTCGGCAGACTCCCCTTCTTCTTGCACCCGCGTGTTGAAGCGTGCTCGCTCGTAGATCACGTTGCGGCGAGGAATGAAGTATTTCTCGAACCGGTCCATTACGATGCTAAATTTCTTTGCTTCGTCTGGGGCGAGCTCAAATGTGCTGAAGATGTCCTCAGCCTTGTCCCCCATGATGTAGAGCAAGGCATCTACTTGGTGTTCTTCCGGCTTCGCGCTTAGGCCTGACGTCGTGTAGAAGCGTTCAAACCTTCTCCGCCATTTGGGCCACTCGTTGGGTGAAGAAAAGCAAAAGGGATCGGGAGGCTGAATAATGAACGACGACATACTGGGAAAAGCAACTGAAGGCGTTTCTGTTGGTCGGTGTGGCCTCTGTTTTCCGTGGCTTTGCAGTCACTCTTCTTGATGGAGGCAAAGGCCGCAAGGCCTAACTCGGCGCGGTGTTGCGGCGGTCCGTCGTGGCTTGCTGGGCGTTGTCCAGTTTACCGTGGTCCTTGCAGGCTGGGTTTGTGGCGATGCTCTCACTCATCTTCTGACACCATGTTTTAAGGACGGTCGCAGGTGTACGCCGTAAGCAAGAGGCAGACCCGGGAGCTCCGCGTCACCAGTTTATTACCAGAGCGAACTGTTCTAGAAATCCTCCGCGCTGCCAGTTCACGCGCATTGCCCGCGATGTTGCTGCGGATGCCAATCGACATGGGAGGTTGACCATACAACAGAGATGAGCCGAAGCAATACAGGAAGAGTATCCTTCCGGGCGAGATTACAGTACAGGACTCGAGCAGAGCAACAACAGGGATTCGCTGCTCCAAAACGAGTGAATTCTGCGCTCGCACGCACCCCGTATTTATGCCAGATGCACTAACGGTCAATCAGTTCTCCTAGTGCTTTCTGCACATGGCCTGAACGTAGAACAGACACACATAACACCCTTTCCAGAGTTCGCGAGGGGCCGGCAGTAGCGGTGCTCGTTGAGCTGGTTGAGCTCGTCGAGAAATCATATCCTCGTTCGACCTATCCCAAAAAATATGCACCCGTCATTCCACACCGAAAGGCGGACGCATCGAGCCATGTCATTAGCTAGAAAATTTCCCCTTTCCAGAGCTACCCTTTGTGTGGATGCTGCAGAAAATTGCCGTAAAGAGGCGCTCACTATCACCGTTATTCACTCCTAATCATCTCCTCCTCTTGCTAACCTCACCCTTCGTACCCGACACCCGCATGTAGCAGAATAGGCGACAATTGCGCTGGAATTAACACAAAGGCCCAACGCGGAAATTATATTCGCCTATTCTAAAACGGCCGTCCAAGACTTCGCCAAAGGTCCCATTTCGGCCCAGGCACACAAAACTCTCTGTCTAAATTCGCCATCCCACACGGTCGAACTCCAATGGTTCCCGGCTCACACGGGCATTGGAAGGATAGAGACGGCCCACACGTCAGCCCGAGCACTTGTCACCCGGGCATACGATGTGGATTCTACCCTCCATGGAGCCAGATCAACCAGGGATAGTCTCCTGACCTTCAGAGAGGTCACGCAGCATTACCGCCTCTCCCGCCGCAAGCTTCCCCCCGGCCACTCATCCCTCACTCTAGAAGAAGAACGCCTCCGGCGTCAACTGCATACGGAGTCCCTGCCCTGCAGAGCCGTCCTGCATCACATCCAGCCCTCCCTGTACCCATCCCCCCTTTGCCCCCGCTGCGGAGAAAGGGCCACGGTCCAACACCAAATGTGGGCTTGTGCAGATGACCCATTGCCTACCATTAATTCCCCTGACCAGTAGATGGAGGCGTTGGGCCGCTCGGACCCCCAGCTCCAGAAGGAGCTCGTGACCGGAGCGGCTGAAGTCGTCGCAACCCTCAGGGTTGCGCCCACCACGCCCTAATCCACTATGTAGATAAAAGTGATGTCTCCCTCTCTCTCAGACAAGTCGCTGCATGAACCGTTTGCAACCTCCGAAGTATGGGTTACGCCGGCCGTCCTCCGGCACGTTGTGATCTGCCCGAGGCAGGCTTGTCGTAGTAGCCACTTTTCGCTTTCTTACACACCGGGGCAGTCCGCGAAACTTGCAGCAAGCGTGAACATTGTAGCGGCGCAGAGAAAAATAACAACGTATAGTATACTTTCCTCGTAAATAAATACTTGTGTTCTAATCACGCTTTATTGTTAATTACCTCCCGTTCAAACCAAAGCAGAATGCTTACAGCTCTGGACTGCTGAAGCCGAAATACAACCTTCAAGCAATTTTGACCAGTCTAAATAAATTCGCTGTCGGGCGCCCCGCCTGGCTGACCTCACCTGTTCATTAAAGATGTTTCTCTCTCTCTCTCTCTAGATTGTGCGTTTTGGGGCCTCCACCTTCAAATACGGCGAATTGAGGCAATGGGCCGAAATCCGAGAAACTGGATGAGTTTTACTACGAACAAGAACTTTACACCCTCAAAAATTTGCTTTCATTAGCAACTGCATCATGAAATAACTCAAAACAAAGCAAACATAAACAATATATGTTACGTTTACGGTGTCAAAAACCCGTGAAATACCTAGACTATGAATAGAAACGAGCCACCGTTTGCCTTATTCAGAAATGAAACCCAGTAAGTAGCGTCTCATCGAATTGCACGAATTCGCGATTTACTTTTCACTTTTCGAATTTGCCGCGGCCGTGTCGCCGCCGCAAGCTCTACCTGCCAAACAATGGATGGCGCCATGCATGCGGCGAAATGTCTCCTTGACGCACCAACTCTCGCTCCTGCCAGGGTACTAACAGACTAAACACTTTGATATAATAAAACTGCCGCACTCTCACTGAAACTCAGCACTGCCCCGCAGCCGCACGCTTCCGTGCCCCCACCTTAAGTGGCACTTGCCTTATGTCCTCGGCAATTTTTTGTCCACAGTTTTTATTTATTAAACGTTTATGATCTGTTTTGTTGGTCAATCGCATTAACCGGGTACGTGCCATTCTTAGTACCCGACTCGCACTGCATCGGTGTCCATTTTGCCCGGCCTGGATTGTTCAAGTTTGTCATGGCTCTGCTGCCTCATGATGCCGAGAAGCAGTCCACCCAACATCCCGATGGCAAGCCCCGAATATTTTTGAGAGATTCATCGGAAAGTGATACAGACGCTCGTGTACCGGACGCACAAGACCAAAATGCCGGCATAGACAACCTGGCCTTTTCGAATCCAAGCAGCGGCGATGATCTCAGAGCCCAACATTCTGGAAGCACCAAGAGTGCTGATACGGTAGGTACACCTTTTGTTCAGTAGGTAGGTACACTTCGGGTCAGTCGGCCGGCTGAAAAACAAGTGACCGTTGAATCGGCCCACCAACTGACCGAGTGGCTGGTCGGTCGGTCGGTCGGTCGGTCGGTCAATCACGCCTTGCTAGTTCCTTTGTTTTTTAATGCTGGAAGCGGAGCAAAATTTGGCAGGCTCGCTTTCTTCGCGACACGCGGCGCGGGGTTCACTAAGTTCGCAACTTCGAGAGCGAAAAGCTCTTGAAAGCAGGAAATTGAAGCACTGCTTTATAACTGCGACAATACGTTTAACACCCATTACAGAACAATTAAGCGTGTCGCGATTGCAATGTGACCCGTTGGCTCCGAATATGGGTCAGAAATGAAGGAATTCTCTTCTAAATCACTGGTACACGGATGAAAGATTCATTATTTCGCCTAACGACATGTCAACAAATTCACCCTACATCCTGTCACGATGCTGAAACACTGCATACGTGTCCTTTGTTCGCACAGCTTCCCAGAGACCATGCAGCGGACGAAGAGCGAGCAGTACCTGGGAACCAGCAGGCTAATCCTTGGGAAGCAGGTGGGCAAAGGACTTCACCAGCCTCTATCTCACCTCAACGTCATATCATTTTTTCCAGCATCCAATCAACCTCACCCTCACCGTTGAGGTTCAGGTTCGGTTAGGTAATTTCCCCTCAACATCTTTATGCTCCATGCCTCACCACACCTCTAACCTCACCTCTACACCTTCCTTAACTCAACCTCACGCACTCAAAAGCACTTTTTTTAATATTTCAAAAACATATCCGAATTTCAGGCCATTTTCAGGTCCAAGCGATGGTAGCTACGATAAATATGAAATCTATTTAGAAATAAAAACGTTAACATAGCACGTCAAACATCCCCGGGCTAAAGAGAAGAAGTACAGCACTGGTAATATCGGGAGTACTTCATCCCTGGTGCATGCCTGTACTAAACGAATACAAACTATAAAAACAACCAGTTGTCTGAGCTCAGATATTCTGATGCTTTCATCGAAGGGAATGTGGCTGTGGCATACGCAGGCGATGGAGGAGGTTGCGAGGGGCCACGATTTACCCCCTTCCTCCGCTCAAACTTTTTGCGTTCGTTGACGCGTAGGGGAACGGACAAGGCCACTGACTCTACGAAATAACGACTTCCGATGAATATTTTTCTGTCTCTTCAGCGGTACACCAAACTTAGACGGCTTCGACTCCTGCTATCACCACGATAACCCGTTTTACAAGTCTTGAAGGAAGACAAAACACAGGAAACATTAGTAGGCGATGCAAACTACATTCACTGCATTAAGAGGTTTCTATTCGTTAATATGGTTTTTTGCGCTTTCGTGCCTCCTTTTCTCTTCATGTCCTGTCTGTGGATTCTCTGAAAAGGGGAAAGGGGCGCTCTTTCTTGTGTCCCACGAAATTAAATTTTGTGTGCACCAGTGCAATCAGGATGGACATAGTATTTTTGACGCCTAGTGTTAAACTGTCTAGTGATAAGACAACCTTTAGTTAAATGCATCCCAGACTGTACTTCAGGCATATGTGTTTTCAGCAGTTGCAAATCAAATCAAATCAATTTTATTTTCAACATTACATGGTTGAAGGTTACCCCGTCATAAAAGCTGCTCGACGCAGCTTGACGGTGCCAGGGGGCCGAATATAAACTTTGAAGACATGCATGCATACAGTGATAATTAAAACAACAAAATTTATACAATCACATGATATACCAATTCTATTAAAAAAAAAAAATCTGTGTAACAGCAGCTTGGATTTGCAACGAAGGCAATGTCAGACAAACCTTTTCCCGCACTTCATACTTACTAAAAGCATTCAACACAACAGACCGACAAAATATGCAAATAAAACACTGTACACAACATTGACCTATTGACATAAGCATCAGGAAGAGCATGTCGCGTAAACCTCCGCCCTGAGAATTCGACGCTGTTTCTGTTTAATATGGACGGAATGTTATTTGCCAATGCTTGGAAAAAAAGTAGTTTGTTAGGAGAAATGCGACTAACCACATATCAGGTTTGCGAGTTGAGCAATTCTGGGTCCGCATTGTTAGGCGAGATAATCGTGTCAGGAACTGCTGATAGAGAGCATCAGAAAAGTGAAATTGGAAGATCAGGCGGTAAACATATAGATTATCGGTTCTTGTTAATTTATGCTGGGCAAAGAGAGCTCGTGTGGGATGAAGGTAGTGTACAGCCTCCCAAATTTTCAATAATATAGCAGGAGCGACGACAGAACGGCGTGTCAGCGCCTTGTCACGGTGTTCACCGGCCAAACAGGCGAGAGTGCACGCATGCACATAAAACTATGTTGTGGGAGTGTTGTCTGCTCCGCTGTTCTCCTCAGTACAACACACCCCCTGTTTTTTTCTTATCTTGCAAGGTCGTTTCGCTACCTCAAAAGGTAGCTAAGCACCATGGGGTACAAGTTTTTTTTTGTTATCAGATTTTTTATTCATCACATTATATCGCGCAGCGGCCTTAGGCCATTCCGGCCATAAAACCGGTCCTGTTCTACTTTTATCTTTTCCGTGACATTCCTCACGCTGGGAGGGGGCAAGTGACCCGAAAAAAAATCACACGCACATTTGATATGCGCATGCGCGCCAACTATCCACGGTTTCTCCTGAACAAAGTTATTCACATGCTGTGGCAGCGGGTGTACCACTCTCAAGGAAACAGCGTAGCAGACGACACTCATACAGCCGATAGCCCCATGCGCCTGCGCGTACTCTCCCCGATTTCGCTGCTGAACGCAGTGGTAAAACGCTGACATGCTGATCGGTCGTCGCTCCCGCTATATTAATAAAAATATGGGAGGCTGTACGTTGTTAATGCAGCGAACGGCCTTCTTCCCCAGTAACAATAGGGTGGTAATATTCTTTTTTGTTGTGGTGCCCCAAACCAACGGGCAATAGTTTAAACGTGATCTAAAAATACAGTTGTGAATTTGAAGTTTGACACTAAGTGGGAAGAAGTCCCGACACCAATTCAGTACACCCAGAGCAGAAGATAATTGTTTGGTCAACATTTGAATGTGTTAATCCCAGCTCACGTGATGTGAAAGCACCACCCCCAAAACTTTGTGTTGCTCTACTACATCCATCATAGAGATAAAGCTCTGCTGTAACGGGTACACGTTTATTTCTTTGTGTGAACAAGATTTGAGTTTAGGCGACCTGATTTTTCTGCGTGCAGCAGCCTTGGATCTTCCCAAGTGGCTCCTGCGGGTTCTTCCCAGGTCTTGCGCGGAGGTTGCATGTGCTCATTGCTGCGCGCTGCGAATGGGCGTTGTGCAGTCCCCACCACTGGTTTGCCGCCAACCTCAAGTCATATGAGCAAAAAGCAACAAGTACTGGCCTTACTAATGAATTTACAAAAAAGGAAAGGCCCCTTTTATTATGCTGGCTACGCGAGTTCTTGACGCTTCGACTGCAGTGCGTATACACTGCCGCACTTCCACCGTTAAATATTTCGCAGTAGTCTTCCGCCTACATACAAGTGGCATCGTGCTTTCTGCAGTGCAAGCCGTATTTATACCCAAATACAGTGAGAAAAAGGAGCATGATGACAGGTTACTGCTCTATTCATGTTACCTGCTTATAAGCGATTCTCTATACAACATACCGAAAATTCGGGTCTTCCGCAAACATGGGCTAGGGGCAGGTATCCTAATACCCCTCCCCCCTCCATTTTTTTTTCGCCCCTCAATGCCAGTCCAACTGCACTCAACGGAGATATTCATGCAACCCGCACGCCAAATCCCACCCCGGCTTATAGCTTTGGGAAACCAAACTAAAGTTATGAGGAGAAGCAGAGACCCAGTAGAAACCTCAGCCTTGGAAAAGTAACAGTACTGAAGAGGAATTTCTCCAGGCCCTGCCTTTGATGATGGCGATGGCGTTAATGATCACGCACATGCCGTGACGTGCGTACCTAGGCGCATTATATTGTACGTACAGGTAAACTCATGCGTAAAGTTTGGCGACAACACATTTATTAATAAAATGTGAGAAGATGCATCGACGCGAGAAGGTAGGTGCACTGACTTTTGACCTCACGACAACCTCAGTTCCGACGCCAACTTATTCAACCTCAAACTCGCAACATGAGGTTCAGGGAGAAATCCTTGGCCTCACTCGCTCCTCTACAGTCGTTGACCTCGGTTCAACTTTACCTCACGTTGTGAGGTTGCGGGAATTTGAGTTTGAGGTTGACCAAATGAGGTTAAAACTTCGTGAGGTTGCGCACCCCCGAGCATGGCACTAGCCGCCAGTATAACCTCGACAACCAACGCACCCCACCCTATTCTCCCCTCCCCCCCCACACACACATCGAGGGCGAACTTTGCGCCAACAATCTTGGCAATGCATTTGGAAAGTACATTGACAATGTATTTGGAAAGTACACGCGGAACGGCTACCACACGAATGCAAAATATCCACTTCGTGTTGTAGTTTCGGTTTTGCGCTTAACTGTGCAGATAGTAACTTGTTAAGCTAGTAACTTGCTAGCTTAGTGAACGGCGTTAAGTGAGCTACAGAGTCGGTTTGGCATCCATGCTGCTGAGTCATTCTGGAGGCGTTTGTTCTGCTAGTTCGATCAAACTGCACCAAAAAGTGGAAAGAACGACAGCTGCTTCCGTAGCCCACTCAGTCAGAAAATACGGGCCTCTCGCAAAAAACGCATACCTCTGAACACTAAAAAATGTATTGTCGCGACTTGCGCTCGAACGCTTCCGAAGAAATACCGCTGTTGTACAACGGCTGACTCACAACAGACTAACGTGGATACGGCCCCAAAGAGTTTTTCTGCGTGTTTTAAAAAAATTGAAGAATGTTATTTAAGAAAATATTTTAAGAAAATAATTTAAGAAATTATAATTTAAGAAAAAGTAATTAAAAAAAATAATTTAAGAAAATAATAAATTTCAAGGAAGATCCATTGAGGGATCCTTAAGAGTGCGTGAGCATCTCGCTTCTTCTGTTCGACAGTTTCCGCATACCGTCGCTGTCGAAAACATTGCATATTCTTTTGACGGCCACTTCACTGCACACTTCACTTCACAGTACGCGCAAACAGTGACAGACCAGAATAGTATGGACGCCGAGTTCCGCCGTTTATCCGCTGTTGGAGCGTGCTGGCGGATACTGCCAAATCCCTAAGCACGCCGGAAGGCTAGCCAGTGGGGATGGGTAACTAGAAAAAAGCAAAAGGAAACGCATCTCCTTGGTGACGTCACCCTGTCAAATGTCGAAGGCGGCAGTCTGTACGCCCTCTTTGCCCTCTATTTTAAGTGCAGAGCACTTTAGGGGCTCGCCTTGTCGTCGTAGCTCGCTCGCTGGACCCAAGTAGTGCTACACGGCATTCCGTAGTCGCGGCGTAACCCAGAGGCTTCGAAAACCAAGCTATTAGTCATAGCGTTCGAAAGTAATGAATGGCTGGCGCTTGCATGTCATACATCTCCCCGTTGTTTAGCGCAGAGAAAACTGCAGTACATTTGAGGCGAAATATACCTAATTAACCGCCAGCGCCCGCGTTCATTTAGTTAGGAACGCTCCTTGGGTTGGTTTTTACGATAGTAAGCGAAAAAAACGTAGCAGTGCAACGCCAGCACGTGCGGGAGGAAAAGGAAGCATGAAAAGAGCAGCTCTCCCGTGGGCGCAGTTCCAGGCAGGGGCAGCGCGAGCCCTGCAAAAGGCGGAAAATTTGAAATGCGTTGAGTGGTAGCAGTGAGCGGATAACGGCGCTACAGCCCATTATGACGAATCACTGCTCTGCATTTCCGACAGCTTTTAAATTGAGTAGAACGGCTTTAATTTTTTTCGCCCTATGCCACCAGCTCTGATGAGAAAGTTTTTTTCTATATGCCCCATGTATTGCTCACGCAAAAAAAAAAAGTGGCTGTATACACGCTGAGCGCCTCCCCGCCTTTCACTTATGTCGATCATTTAGGGTCACGCCATTACAGTGCCTGCATGGTACTGACTTCAGGGTGACGAGCAATTACGTTAAGTGTCCTGAAGATTTTGCTGCTATTAGCGTTGAAGCTCAACACATGCTATGTGTAAATTGTCCCTTTTGAAAGAGTCTTATTCAATTCCGAGCAGAAGAAAAGTAAGCCACTCATTGCAGAGATTTCTGAGGATTAACAGCACAAACGCCCTATTTATTTATACGAAGTTATCTTGCCAAGACAGTATTCTTAAACAAGGAAAAGATTTGAGAATGGCATGGGAGCCCAGTGATGAGTCGATAAATCAATGTATTTAAGGTCTCTGCCTCTAGCCACGGCACTATCTGAGAACGAACCTTCGGAATGGTGTATATGTATGTTTCGCTTTTTATTTTTGTGGATAAATAGTGCAGATTTTTTTGTTCATTTTATTCTGCGACATTTTCTTCCATATTGCTTCCAATTTCGTCGTTATTTTGCGCCAAGTTACAATTCTTGTTACCCATTACGAGATTGTTACCCATTACCCATTACGAGCTCCCGTTACCCATTACGACATTGCATCGGTGACGCCGTTGTTTTCGGTTGCACACTTTTTCTTCAATGTTTTGTGACCTGAATACGTATTCTTTATTTCCATGATAACCAGCAGCAATGGTCACTTTCATGAAAGTCGGCTTCGTGAAGTTGTTATCTGTAGTCCCTTGGAAACTGATCTTTCAAGCTTCTCTTGACAGATAAATAAAGTTTGTTAGCACTGCTTAATACTACTCATAACAATTCTACCACTACGATTAGTAGAGCTTGCAATATTAGTGGTAGAAGCAGTGGTGGAAGTAATGGTAGCACTATTTGCAGTAGAAGTAGTCGTAGTAATAGTGGAATCCGCAGCAGTAACGTGTCGGTGCAATGGCGCCCGTATATGGTACTTAACTCTTTCCTACCTCTCTCTCACACATGCACGATGCTTCTGGTCGTGTTTAGGCCCAGCCTTGCCCAGCCGCTCCGATGGCCCAGCCGGACAGCCGCCGGTTTCCCAACCTGACGAGGCCCCACGGAAAGCTAAACAGGAAAAAGTAAGGCTGCGCAGGAACGAAACTCATCACCCAAAGGTGCGCTGTAGTTGAAGTTCGCCGCGGCGCCAGTTAAACACTTTTAGGGACGGTGTTTAGGGATGGCAATCAATCAATCAATCAATCAATCAATCAATCAATCAATCAATCAATCAATCAATCAATCAATCAATCAATCAATAATTAGATAGATCAATAAATCAATAAATCAGGCCAAAATTTCTTTACACTAAATGATGGTTCCGAAAGACAACTTTTATGGGCTATTGTGTTTGCAGCGTGCAATACCGTCGGTTGTGACAACGATCCCTTTCGCAATTTTTGGGAGAATGGGCAGTGGTCCGAGAGGACTTGATAATCTACTGTGTGACTACAATGTTCATAAATGCAATGATACGACGTTGTCAAAGATCACCAGGATTTGGCATCCCCAGGTGGTCCGGAGCCCTCCACTACGGCGCGCCTCATCGCCTGCGTTGCGTCGGCGCGTTAAACCCTACAATCAATCAATCAATCAAACCATGATTTTGTAGGAAGTGGTGCTCTTAAGCCTGTAAATCAAAGCATTGGGACACATGGACGTCAGAATATTTCGCTGATAAAAACAGGGTCCTCAACCTTCAATGCAAAACACCAAAAATGAATGGGAGGGCCAGTGTATTTTGCGGGGCGGTTGTGAACGTTTATTTACCCTGTGCGCATGGTAATTAAATTTGTTCATTATTTTTTACATGACCCAACGAAAATAAACGGTATGATAAAAGTATCGGGAAAGCTATGTACTGTTTTTTTCTTGTTTGCTGTCCCTTGTTTGAAGCTAGGCCTCTTTCTCAGGGCATTACGATTAAGAAAGCTCACGGTGAGCATTTCCAAAAGCAACCTCGAGAAGTTGCGCCGACCAGATATGACTCTTTGGTGAGGCTTAGTATCAACACAAATGCAACTTGGAAGTTCCTACACCTGGAACGGATGTTCTTACGAGTTCAGGAGCTGAATTGTGCTTCTAATGAAAAAAAAAACAGCTCCAAACTGCAAATTTTTTTGTAAGAAATATGAAATTGATGTGACTGCAAACCTCACGGGACACCCCTTTTAAGGTTAGTGAGTTACAGCGTAGACGTTTTCGAGACTCTACACTGTAGGTACGTACAGGCATTACATGACGAGGTGCGGATATTTTTGAAGACCCTTTTGAAGGCCTTCAAAAGCAGTAATACGATCGTTTTTATTACGCGCCCCAAAACACCATGGCCATCTTCAGTAATTCACATGCGTCAGTGCAAATATAATATCAATTCACGCAGACGTTTTTGGGGCCACATTTGACAGAAATTTGTGACCTGAACAAATTGTTTCTACTAATTTCAAAAAGCCGACAGCCATAAAAAGGTAAAGGTCTACACGAAACTGGTACATAAAGTTTTATATGGTATAAAAGCGGCTGGTTGTGAAGCATCTTGGAAACAAAGGAGTATCCATAGCCTTAAATGGCGCTGTATCTTCTATATCAATGTGTTCAGTAGTTCAAGGCTTCATGCATATCAAGACTAATCAAGAATATTGTAAAAACCTTAGAAGATCTTAGCATACTTCCAGAGCCTGCGCGTATTTATTTTGTAAACTGCCAATACATTTAACTGAGAATTATAGTGTATCCTTCATCCAGATGTAGAAAAGTGCTCCTACCGGAAAGTTCTCTACTGTTCCGATCGTGCTTCCTGAGATTTTAATGAATTGTATCTGTTACAACTGTTTACCCAAGTGAGACGGAAACTTTCCAACTGATTGAATAAGCGAATTATGATATCATGGGTCCGAAAACGCCCCTACGAGACCCGCAATAATGTTCACTTTTTTGCACATTGCACGAGGTTTGGAAGTGTTCAAGGATTAGTAAGCTCTAAGGCAATCTCTAACCTTTAAGGATTAGTAAGCTCTAAGGCTACATTCTAAGGAAATCCCTTGGTTCGGGTTTAGCAAACCGCGCTCGAGTGACAAATTTATGGGGCAAAGATGGATAATTGGGTGAATATGAACAACGGGATGAGGATTAGGTGATAAGGATAAGGATAAGTCAGGGGACCTGCGCTGGGGTGTGCGCTTCGCAACGCAGAAGTTTATGCTTGAATTGTGTGATGCCACGGAACAGAAGGAACATTTCAGTCGAATCCTGTGCTCAGTCGCCGAAATTTTACCATTTACTGCACGGGCTTGGCAATAGAGTGCATTGTGTTGAAGCTTAACCACGGGATTGTCTTAGACTGCGAGAGCACTTAGACGCAAAATGATATCGTTTCCCATAGTATACGTGTAAGGCGGAAAAAAATTAGACCAAGGACGAAGGTGGACGACAGAGGCAAGCGGTACTTCCAACTAATATTCATTGGTAAAAGCACTCGTATGTATACACAACCCATGCACGCATCATAAAAAAATTGTCACTATAGCTCCTATAGCCATCTCTCATCACATGGCAACATTTTGGGGCACAGTTCGTACCCGTAAGTGCATATAACAATAGGCAACAACCGACAATTGTTTGACACCTGGTACCACAAAACAATCAGACCAACCAATGAAATACCAACTAGTACAAGTGATCCGCCTTAACCGTTTCCCAGCCTGTACATAACTTGGATGACCGGCTCTTAGCTAAAGCTATTATCGTCCATTTTCCCAGTACCCCACAATACATATCCATTGCTGCGCACAGCGAAATATCACATATCCTTCCGACGTTTCGCGTACTTCTCTCATGAGTGAATCCAGGAAATTCATTGGGTATTGCCTGCCAAAATCCATTTTTCTTCAGCGTTCGCCGATAATATGCTGTTTAAGAACACCATAAGCACTAGTTAACGTAGTATGGACGCTATTGTGACTTCAGGGGTTCGAATAAAGGTTTCCAGTAAGATATTGTGATTACGCGCACAATATTGACGTGACTTCGAAGTAATGGTTGAGGCATTTGTCAGGCCGAGGGCATATGCTTTATAGGAATAACTTGCGCTGGACTTGGTCACATAGATTTTGTAGAACAAAAAAAAAAGAATAATTTAGATGAAGACGTGGCAAAGTGGGGACCGGCTACTTCAGGAAAGCGTAAAATTTTGAATCGGAATTATCCGGAACAACATCAAGCGCGACACAATTATTGTATTCCTAGCTGCGGAATGTCGCATAGCTTGATTTAGGGTAGACGTGTAAGAGACTAGAGTTGCTGTCGAATGTCCTGACAATGCACCTCCCACACTCTACGACAATTCTCAGGTTCAGCTTCACCGCAATGCCCTCAGTTGAACCATGCAATCAGCCAATAATAAAGTTACGGTGAATGACGATGTTGAATATGCACTTTCATCCACGCGCTCGGTCTGCTCTGTGGCATCATGCAATGCAAACATGAAAACTGCATTGTACAGTGTTGCAGTACAGATCAGTCACTATTTTTAGTTAAATTGCATGAAAGTTCGTGTTATTAATAGGGTATTCTTTGTTTGCGGAATGGATTGGTCACTTAAGTGCATTGTGGGGAAGTTGAACCACGGGGTTGCCTTATGTGTGTCATCGACGACATCGTGTTTGCTTTAAGGATGAAGCAACGGATAACTCACGACACCATCATCATAACCAGCCTATTTACGCCCACTGCAGGGCAAAGGCCTCTCCCATTATTCTCCAATTACCTCGGTCCTGTGCCAATTGTGACCAATGTATCCCCGCAAACTTCTTGATCTCATCTGCCCATCTAACTTTCTGCCGCCCCCTGCAACGCTTGCCTTCTCTAGGGACCCACTCAGTTACCCTTAATGACCAGCGGTTATCTTGCCTTCGCATTACATGCCCTGCACACGTCCATTTCTTCTTCTTAATTTCTACTAGTATGTCTTTAACACCAGTTTGCTCCCTGACCCACTCCGCTCTCTTCTGGTCCCTTAATGTTACACCTATCATTTTCCGCTCCATTGTCCGCTGAGTCTTTCTCAATTTAAGTTGAACCCTCTTAGTGAGCCTCCAAGTTTCTGCCCCGTAGGTGAGCACCGGTAAGATGCAGCTGAAGAAGAAAGTGTATGACAGCTGCATCTTACTCACGACATAGGTGCCAACAAAACAAGTATTCATCACAAAACTTTCGCTGAAAGAATGATACAATTCCATTCACTCTATACTGAAGTGCAAGCTCTCTCCGAACCGACGTGGCTCAGAACCTACATGTTTGCCCAACTCCATACTGTTGTTTTAAAACACAAGACATTACTCCTCCGCACACTTTTAGTTATTGGGTCGTTACCTTGTATTGGGAATAAGAACCACCGGGCCTCACACTCAATCCACTGGCTCAACACCGCGAGCAGTCCCAACGGAGCGGCGGAGAGCAGGCCGCGCTTCAAGGCACCCCAGCCAGTCCGACATGTGCGCTCCCTCTTTGGACGTCCCTCGCAGCCTAAGCTGCCGGGATTAACCTTCCTCCCGAAAGATGGCGCACAAGAGGCCACTTTGCGAAGGTTTCACATTGCAAGAGGAAAGTCCGTCGGTTACTCGTGCGAAAAAGCAATCCTTCGAGGAGGCAATGTCTTCCGGATAGAAAGGTCGTCGTACGGTTAGCGGAGGCACCCCAGTTGCTGATTTGAGGTGAGGTTGTGGGGCGGTGGCGCCCTTAGCCGACCTAAAATGACCTCGGAAAATAATGTTTCGGCGCCCATAAATGCATGTTGCCTGTTCTCCTGGGGGTGAAAACAAACGTGATTGTTTATCTTTGATATTAATTTTATTATGTCATTAATCTAATTAATAATATCGTCTATTGAAATCTCGCCATCATTATCACTGAAAAATTCCGTGCTCTTCCACTTTGTGAAGGTGGATTACCAACGAAGCTGTGGTGCCGAGACTCAACACGAGCGACAATATGCTTTGAGAATAGGCTTTCAACAACATGCTTTGCGATTGTCCGGTCAAAGCAAACGTGTTTTCTTCAACCAGGCCATCGCAAATTACAAACCACCCCGTTTGCCTGTTTTCTGCGATTGAGCATACATCATAGTAAATTACAAAATGGAGCATGGACCGACTACAGTTTTATGGAAGCCCACGTGTTGACAGCAGACGGGAATTGCTCAATATTTACAACTTCACTGTAAATTGATTGACAAGTAAATGAAATTCGGAGTTTTCAAAAATCGCACATTGGCGCGTGATTCTTGTCCACATCTCTGTGTTGCCGGAGACAATCTGCTGGATCCTAGCCACCACAGACAGGTTCGCTGTAAAAAATCTCCCCCCCTCCCCCCCGCCCTTGACGATTCATCGTCTAAAGGTGTCACCGAGACGAAAGATCCAACGAGACGAAAGGTTCAATGGTGGATCTTTCATCTCGTTGGACATTCAGGCTCGATTGGACCTTCTGTCTAGGTGGATCTTTCGTCTCGGTGGACATTTAGGCTAGATTGGATCTTCTGCAGAGGGCGGGAGATCGTGATCTCACCGCCAAAGCGCCGTGTGAAAATGAATGACGGGAGCGTGTGGAAATCGGCTTATCGCTGGCGTCACCAGGCGGCGCAACAATCCCCAGCGTACACATGCACACTCAACGCGGGGAGGCAGCCAGGCCTTGAGCTAAACGGAGAACCTACGGACGTAACTGAGAGCGTTGACAGAAGCCATTTAAGTGGAAACAATGGAGCAAACAATTCTGTAAACGACAAAAACAGACCCCGTAAGCGGAGAGGGAAAAACAAATGCAATAAATATTTAATCAGCTACATAAATATGCAGGGAGGCAGAAAGCCCGATAAGTGGGTGGAAATTCAAAAGCAACTTGAACGGGAAGGAATAGACGTGTACGCTTTAGCCGAGACTCACCTCCGGGACCTAGAAGCCCCACCTATCATAGACAATTATGTCTGGGAAGGTTGCAACAGGACCACAGGAATGAAGAAAGGGGGAGGTGTTGGCATGCTCATTAAACAAGGGACCGACTGGCAGAGAGTGCATGAAAGTTGTAAAGAGCATCTATGGGTTAGAGGCACCATAGAGGGGAAAAATACATGGTTAGGAGTGGTGTATCTGTAGACCGGAAGTAGTGCTAAGGAAGAAAATGAGGAAATGGTAAACTGTTTGAGAAGAGATATAAACGAGTTCAAAGATTCGGGCGAAATAATCATAGTTGGAGATATGAATGCCCATATAGAAGGTTTGGATGGATACACAGACCACAACGGTTCTCTAGTGATAGATCTATGTCAGGAAAACCGGCTTGTAATAGTAAACACGGAAAGCAAGTGTGACGGACAAATAACGTGGGAAAGCGGTAACAGGCAGTCCAGCATAGACTACGGTTTAGTATCCGAGACAGTATACGGAAGCCTGCGGGAAATGAGGATAGATGAAAATGGAACAGACAGCTTAGGAAGCGACCACAAGCGGTTTAGCTTGCACTTTGGAGGCGCAACCCGGACAAATGCAGAAATAGGTACAATAGGAGGAAATAATTTGAATAATGAGCAGTTAAAGATCATCGCTGATAGATTGGAAGATGAAATCAATAAATACCCAGGCAAAAATTGGGATTACGATGAAATAATTGCGTTCATAAAGGGTAAGATTAATGAAGAAAAGGAACGAAACCGATGGAAAGGGAAGAGAAAGCCGAGAAGCTGGTGGAATAAGGAAATAAAAGAGGCTATCGACCAGCGAAGAAAGGCGTCGAGAGAACATAGAGAAGCAAAAAGAACTAGTATGGAACCGGAGGTAGTGAAGGAAAAGTGGGATGTCTACCGTGGGAAAAAACTAGAAGTGCAGAAGATGGTGCAAGTGAAGATCAAGCAGAAAAGCGAACAATGGATGGCAGAAATACGGAAGAAGGACAAAAGCGCATCCAAGAAGTTTTGGAAGCATGCAAAATCACTAAGCTCAAAAAACGATAACCATCAAAAATTCCTGATTGATGAGGAGGGGGAACATTTAGAAGGAGAGCACGCGTTGGCGCATATTCATCGAGTGATTAGTGAGAAGTTTAGGATAATAGTGGTAGGGAAACCTGCACCGATAACATCAGCGCCACAAAAGACTGCGGAAAGGGAAATAAGATAGAGCAACCTTGATTGGAAAAAAGCAGAGCAAAAGGTTTCCCCTCAGACAGCAGTGGGCCCGGACGGAATACCAATGCAACTGATAAACCTACTTGGACCTAAAAGTAAGGAATCGTTTATGAGGGCAATAGATAAGGTAATAGAAACCAAACAAGTACCAGAGGACTGGTTAGAAAGTAGGATGAATTTAATATATAAAGGCAAAGGAGACAAAGCCAGTATTGAGTCATACAGACCACTCACAGTAACGTCAGTGGTGTATAGATTCGTAATGCAGGCGATAAAATCAGAAATTCAAGCATGGATGGAAGAAAATGAAATACTTGGGGAACTGCAGAATGAATTTAGACAAGACAGGCGACTGGATGACAATCTGTTCGTGATAACGCAATGCATTGAAATTGCGAAAGCACAGAATAGACCACTATGGATTACGTTCTTGGACCTTAAAGGGGCATATGACAACGTAAACAGAGAACGGCTGTGGAGAATGTTGAAACTCCAGGGATTAGATGACGAGTTAGTACAGTTCCTTATAGCAATCTACAAAGACAATAGAGTGCACCTTACTTGGGAAGGACAGAAATGCGCCCGGCAGGTCAACATCCATCGGGGACTGAAACAGGGATGCCCTTTGAGCCCAATACTGTTCATGCTTTACATGGCAGGGTTAGAAAAGAAACTGGAAGAAAGTCAAGTAGGGTTTAGCCTAACCCATATGCTGCAAGGCGAAGTGGTACAACAGCATATTCCGGGAATGTTATACGCAGACGACATTGTTCTTTTAGCTGATAACCAAACCGATATGCAGCGGCTAATAAATATTTGCGGCCAGGAAGCCACTGACCTCGGGTTAAATTTCGGTGCAGAAAAATCAGGAATAATGGTTTTCAATGACGCTACCACCGACGTAGTGTCTATCCAGCAAGGCGAATTACCTAGAGTCAAGGAATATAAATATTTGGGAGTGTGGATAAACGAAGGGGATAGCTACTTAAGTACTCACGAGGAGCAACTTAAGGTTAAGGGAAAGCGAAACGCAGCTATAATGAAGCATAGAGCTCTGTGGGGTATAACAAATATGAAGTAGTAAGAGGAATGTGGAAAGGAGTAATGGTTCCGGGTCTCACGTTTGCGAATGCTGTACTCTGCTTAAAATCAGACGTTCTATCACGCCTTGAAGTAAACCAGAGAACGGTAGGACGTCTGGCATTAGGCGCGCATGGAAAAACAACTAACGAAGCAGTTCAGGGAGATATGGGCTGGGCGTCGTTTGAAGTTAGAGAAGCTCAGAGTAAAATACGCTTTGAGATGAGGTTGAGGGCAATGGATCAACGAAGGTGGGCAGCTAAGGTTTTTAGGTACCTATACTTGAAAAGCGTGGACACGCAGTGGTTAAGAAAGACTAGAAGGCTAACGATGAAATACGGAAAGAACAGTGGGGAATCCAAAACAGCCAAGGTAACCAAAAAAGAGGCAAGGCAGATTGAAACGAATAAATGGAGGGAAAAAATGGAAGCCAAAACGTCGTTAGAGATGTACAGGGCTGAGAAGATGAACATCAGAAAGGAAAATTTCTACGATAATTCCCAGGGCAGTGCTTTGCTTTTTGAGGCTAGAGCAGGTTGCCTGCGAACTAAGAGTTTTGTGGGGAAGTATTCACAAAATGATGGGGTATGCGTGGTCTGCGGAAAAGAAACAGAAACTATGCGGCACATCGTGCTAGAATGTGAGGGTATCCATCCAAATCTACATGAAGGGAATATTGGGCTGTCAGAAGCCCTAGGATTTAAGGGTATCACAGAGGAAGTTAACTTCAAGGCTGTCGAGGGGACGAAAAGAAGATTAGAATGCTGGTGGACGAAAAGCAGAGAGGGGAATATTGCCTAGGACAGTTACCACTTGTAACAGAAAAAAAAAAGTATTTTGTGCCTAATAAGCTTTTTGTGCCTGCCCTAAGCAGCGCTAGTATTGAACCAAAAGTGTAAAACATAGGTATATTAGTCTTTTTTGGTAAGATGACATGTCATCACCCCGATACAAAGGGGAAACCAATACAAATCATCATCATCATCGTTCCAAGGCGGTTTCAATGTCATTGTTGTGGCCGATTATTCTCTAAAGTGCCACCGACCGTACCGACGTACACAGAGTTTATTACTAATATATAACAGAGGTAAATACGGCTCTTGTGTCTGGGCGTCGCGGTTCAGCGAGTGTGACGACATGTATCAGATAGAAACATTTCTTTTGCCTTTGGCATGGCTCGCCAATCATTGAAATTTTCCGGTTGCAGCGAAGCCCAACTTTGTTCCAAAAGGTTGCTTAATAAGGCTTAAATATTCGCAAAGTTAAGCTCCAAGAGTTTTCTTTTTTCAAAGATATTTCTGCAAGTTTCATGTAATGCGGACAAGAGGAAGCCATTGCCCCTTTTTGTTGATTTTGGCTTGGCTTCAGGAGCAAAAAGAATCCATGTGGTCAGCCAAGCCAAGTAGGAGACGAACGTTGCGAACTGCTACGCGGTGCCCACGACCGCACGCGATTGCAGCGACCCATTTCCCTATAGTACATATACCAGTATGAAACTCTATGCCAGCATAATGCTTCCGCCCGACGCCGTCCTCACAGCGTTCAATGGGACCCTAATCATTTCGCATTCCCAAGTCATAAAAAGGGCTGAGGTGGCTTCAAATCTTTTCCCCTCGCGATTGTGAATTGATTTTTTGCTTTGTTTCGCGAGATTCTTGCTATTTTTACTTATGTTCCACCTTTCACGGCCTACGTCTCTCTTTGTTAGGGAATGAGTTCACTCCCACAACAAAATTAAATTATGCGTACGCCACTGAGCTAACAGCATCGCGAATTAGTTAAATACCTGACCAACCTCGAGAGAGGGAGAGAAAAGAGAGAGGGGGAGAGATGAAGAGGGATAGAGACGTTTATTGCAAGAGCAATTCGCCAATGCATGTATTTCTCCCGTAATGAGCTCTGATTGCCTAGATACGGCTTGAGTCTGCCACAGAGGCCATAAATGCTAACAAACTCGGACATATGCAGTGGTGGTCGCACATACCCTATCTGTTAAAAGGAAGGGGCTGGACGCACAAAGCATTGTGTTGACATTTTAGGAAATGCTACAACGAGAACAAGCATAGACTGAGGTATATCAAAAATTGTAGTCGGGCTCAAGGTGCAGCCTCTGTCAAAAAAAAAAACTGCCAGGTCTACTCACCAGCCATTGCAACAAATATAGGGGAGCAGTCAGTACAAGCTCAGGACCGCTGCGACATGCAAGCAAATGCTCTCGGAGATGTTGCAGGAGATGCCTGCTTCCATGATAACAGATAAGCGTGTACTTTCTTTCATTGCAGGAGAAACCGCATCGGACAATCCAGTCTATCGGCACCCTCCTCATGGTACTGTACACGGTCTCGGTCATAGCAGCGGTTCTGATCACCACCATGATCTACTACAAACAGTATCCCCAACCCTTCGAAGGCAACGGTTGCCGCTCTGACCAGTGCAATGACTACGCGCTGCTGCTCACATCGTCCATCAACGCTTCAGTCAGCCCCTGCGAAAGCTTCACGCGCTTCGTGTGCTCAGGCTGGGAGCGCAGAAACGAGCTCAGCGTACGCGAGCACTTCTATAGCCTGGGTCTGGAGCGAGTTATGAGGATGAACGCGGGTGAACGCAACTCCAGCCCGAGTAGCCTGAAGCAGGCGTCTGCGGTCTACACCAGCTGCGATGACGTGCTCAGTGGACGCACCGACGAGCTTCCATCGGTCAAGCGTGCTCTGCTGGAGGCCGGCATCACTTGGCCGCACGCGCAACCACAAGTGGACCTCCTGTTTACGCTTCTATACACCTCGCTTAAACTCAACTGGGACGCGGTACTCCTCGTGAGGCATCGCTTGGCCAGGAACAAGACTACCGTGTTGGTGAACCCAGGCAGAGCGTTCTATCGCTTCGCGGAACGTGACACGTTCTCAGCCTCATGGGTTGCTTTCAAGGCCTACTTTAAGACGTTACGAAGAAGCTTCGACCGCGGAGAAGAGAACAACGCTAGCCTTGACGAGACCCTCGAGATTGAAAAGAGCATAGCCGCTAGGCTTCTGCCGCATTACTACTTTCGAACCTCGTCGCTCAATCCCCTAACGGCACCCCCCACCATTGGCATTCAAGATATCAAATGGCTGAACGCGCTCGCACGGCTCAACTACAGCCATTCCGCCGACTTTGAGCTGGTGACAACGGGTCCGAGGTTCGTGAACGCGTTTCTCGAGTATTGGAAAGATAACGGCGAAGCAGCGGCTTTCCTTTTGACGTCGTGGTGCACAGTGCAGTTGGCCGCACTTTATGCAAACCAGGAGTTAATCTTCAGTTACTACGGTGGTCACAGAAGCGTCGCGCTGGCCCGCCACTCCGGGTTCTGCTTTGGCTCGGCCTACGCGTTCTCGGGTGAAGCCTTTTTCAGCAGCTACATCAACGTAGCGCTCCGCGGCGACGTGCGTGAGGAGGCCGAACGTGTTACCAGGTCTGTCGGCAACGCCTTTCTACGTCGCCTTTCGCTGTGGCGTCATTTCGTGGAAGACGTCACCATCGTCACGAACTGGTCAACGCTGTCCAAGGCGTTTGGAGCATTCGACGTCCAAGGAACCCCGCATCGCGACAGTGCTGGACTTACCGCTAGCAGTTCGTTCGTGGAAAACTGGCGCAAGTCCGCGCTGATTCCAGCCAACGAGGAGGACGACGACGTCGTTCGCTCTATTAGTTCCCTCCACATGTCCAGCCAACTCCTTGAGAATAAAGCATTCCAGCTTATTCCACTCTCACTCTCTTTCCCAACATTCGACCCGCAACTAACCCCTGCGTTGAACTACGGCGGTCTGGGCGGGCATGTCGCCGCCGCACTAGCTTGGCTAATGGTCGGAGCTTACAGCATGGACTCTCGAACGGCGGACGCTATTAACAAACTCACGGCTTGCATCGAGGACAATCCGTCCCCGGCCCTGATCGTCGATAGCCCCGTGACCGAAGCACTGACGGCGAGCGCGCTTGTCGACGCGTACAAGGCCGCCGCTGCCGCTCAGGAGAAGCCAATCCCCAAGCTCCAGGACTACAACGGTACTCAACTGCTGTTCATGGCTCTCTGTTTTGCCAATTGTCGTGGCAGTGAGTTCAGGAACGAAGACCGAATCTGCGATCTGGCAATGAAGCAGGTGAAAGAGTTCGCTCTAGCGTTTAAATGCGCACCGGAAACTCCACTCAACCCGGCTCAGCGATGTGGTGTGCCTTGATACCACCAAACTACACGTCTGTTACAGAACGTGATTGACCCATCTGGACTATTTTAATTAAATGTGCACTGTTGCTCCTGTGTGGTGAAACCATGTCATTTTATATACATATTCCCTGATCCTGGTGAATTCATACAAGCTCTGATGCCTTTTTTTTAATTCGCCCTCGAAAATGAAATTAGCGGGTACATGAGAATACTTTTGGTTGCACTATATAAACCCAGGTTTTTCCTTCTGACGCTTTTTAATGTGTAAAAAGCAAGAGTCAGGGCTTTGCATTTACTCTGACGATCTAACGTCAGCTTTGGCATTAACTGCTCCTCTTCTTCGTGTACATAATTTGGGCTGTTTGCGATCCACGGCTGCACAAAACGGGATTTACAATACAGACGTCGTGAAAACCGTCTGAATATTCGGCTTTGGGGCACTTCCCTATATTGTCCGAGAGTAAGCTGAATTAAGGGGCTAACCCTAAGGGACGCAAGTACACAGTGCCCTTACACTCTGTGAGGAAGGACGCGCAGCGAAGTCGTGGTGCGTGATGTTAGGGTTGTCTTAGGGGCTAATTTTCATAGAATTTATTTCCGCGTAGTTCAGGTAAAAGAGTTTCAGCCCTTTTTGCAGTCATACTCCCGTCCTTGATTGTGATGTATTGACAGCCGACAGTAGTTCTGAAACGTTTACAACTTCTCTGGAACCTAACTAATTCCGACAAGTAAATTAAACTCCACGTAATGGTAGAGTTGTCTCAGTGGCTTGTTGTCACGTAATTTGTTTCGGGATATTTTTGATAACCGGCAAGCTAGAAACGTTTTCTGTGATCTACTATCACCGTAGGTGACCATGCTTCAATGCGCAGCAGGCCATATGGAAAAGATTGATTACAAAGACGAAGCTTACACCGATCCCCTAAGATTGGCTTCACCTTTAAACACGTGTATTTTTTAGAAGACATCTTTTTAGGGGAAATGTAAGCCGTCTTATATTAAATATGAAGATTTTCCGACATCATTTTTACATTTTTAACAGCAGACCTATTTAAGCTTGATCTCGGTCTGTTGTCGTTAGCAAAAATAGCACCAAGAAGTAAATTAATGCCCTTACGTTCTGTGACAATGAATGATCTCCGAAGCTGGACGCAGTCGACGGAGTTCGCGAAAGAAGCCATGTCTGTAATTTGCGATTGAGCCTACTTCCTAACCATCTAGCTGAATCAAATTTGCAAGGACTCCAGCTTTATTCAAGTGAAAAAAACACGGGGGAGTCTGTTTCCCTACCGCGTCGTAGGCATGTTACTGTTTGTGCAACACAACGCAATTCACTTGACCAGTGAAGACACCAGACAGGTCGCATTCCGCTGTTTGACGTCCACGTGGAAGCCTCCCGCCAGCCCAACGGACATGCCTTCAGCGAGGGAAGAAACCTATAGCTTCACGTGCACGCCTCCTCTCTCCCCCTCCCTTCTCCATGCACTGCCGGCACGTGCGCGCATACACCGGCGACCGCTTAGGTGGCCATGCTTAAACGTGAAAGACACCGAAAAAATGAACGCCCGAGCGGCGCAGAGTAAAGCGGCATTACAAGAATGAAAACTGTGGAGGGGGATAGGCGGGGCGTCTAGATAATACTGCCTCGCAGTAAAAGTATAAATTGTCTTGGCTCACATATGTTCAAGCTTTCATCGAAGATAATTTGGCTGTTGCTTACGCAGGCTGGCAAGGAGGTGGCGGGGGGCATAGTTTACCCCCTTTCTCCGCTCGAAATTTTTGCATTCGTTAGGGAGCAGCAGAACGGGCAAAGCAACTGACCCCAGCAAATAACGACTGCCGATGAATATTTTTCTGTCCCGTGTTTTTCCGCCGAACCTGTATTTTTCCCGCCATTTTGGAACGGAACCCAAACCGAAACGAATTGAAGGAACAGTTCCGAACCGGGTCTGGGAACGGTTAGTGGGTCGCACTAGAGCCACTAGGTCAGGTTTCAAAGTATCGACACTCTATTCTCTCACTCAATTTCCTTGGGGCGGAAAACACAACATTCACCTCGGCCTTCGCACCAACCTTCTTCAGCCTATGTGACAGGTCGTGAAAGTAGGGAATCACAGCGAGCCGTTTCGCGCCTCAAGGAAATCGTTAAGCCTTTGCCGCATAAATGACGGCGCAGTTCCCCGGCAGCCAATGTGTGACAAGAACCACAAGAAGCCGTCCGTTCCATGCATGGGAAAAGTTGTGTACGCCATTCCCCTGAAGGGCCGTAAAGTATATGTCGGCCAAACAGGTCGGTGCCTGAACGACCGACTGCATGAGCATGACTACAATGTTAATAAGGTTGTCAAGGGCCACTTGGGCATTCATTGCCACGATTGCGGTTGTACGCCCTCCTTCGACAGTTGTGCCGTCATCGCTCGTCACGCCAACCAGAAGACAAGAGAAATAATCGAGGCTGCCGAAATAGCACGCCTGGGGGATCGTTGCGTGTCCGCGCCATCCGGGGCCTTATCCGATAAGGAGATTGGCTATCTGAGCGGGGGGTGGGTGCCACCTGAGTTAATGCCTCGTGCTGCCTTTTGCTCGACGTCACAGTGTTTGTGCGAATTATTTTTTTGTTGTGGTTTATGCGGGAATTGTAAGACAAAAATAAAATTAAATTCAATTACATTAGTAAACTACAGTAAATCAACAAAAATAAACTTGCGGCTATAAAGAGCAATATCTTTCACATTCACACGGGTAAGCAGACTTAAGTGTCCCTGCGAAACTTTTACGTCGCTTCCGTTAGGGTTATAATCGTTGGCCTCCGTTGGAGAATATTTTTGCCGTGGATTGTATAGTTAAGTTCACCAAGTCTCACATTAAGAAAATGAAACGTACTTACATGATGAATTTGTTTTTATGCCGACGGGACACAGAAATGAAACGCAAAACTAAAGGAGTAAGAAAAAAAATGCCCTCGTATCTGCTATTTTTGTTCCAAATGTCGACGCAAGACGATAGTCGACTGGCGCCTCTGGCAAGTAAATCCATCCCTTCTATTTCCCGCTCACCCCTCATGCTGTTCCTCTCCAGTCTCGTTCCTTCCAAGATAACACGCTGCATGTACGCTCAAGTCAATTTAAATTTACCGCGTTCCGCTGCTCCAAGTTGTATGCCTCGATGTCACCGCTGCCGTACGGTGGAGACTCCGGTGAATCGAGGCACCCGACTACAACGTTCATAGAACCACGTTGCCCTACTCCACGAGCGTTCCAAGCGTAACGCGAACGCTACCTAGTGGAACCTTTCGTTGCGGTTGCCGTTTGATTTTTTTGAATTCCTCCAGGTAGCAGGGGCAACAGCAGGATAGTGCTTTTGCAGTTGATGTGGTATTTTATTTGCTATGGCAAAAAGCAGGCATCCGTAATATTTTAATAAAGGAACACTGCGAATATCACTCATGTATTTATTTTCTGCCTTATATTTGCGTAATGTCTTGTTCTTGTTCAACAGTGTTGACAAGTATGAACATTAACACCGGACTAAGACGTTTAGATTTGGCTGTGAGTATATAAGACTATTGCGCAGCGTCTTTGTTGCTTTGGTCGGCTGGCTAGATGGACTGACAGAGAGACATACAGAAAGACCAAGATTTTCCCGGTCAAGTAGCCGAAGAAAGACTATCGTCTTTAAAAATACACGCGCCCGCTTTTTGTTCCGGACCCGCTTGAACCCGCCTAATCCGGTTAGAACCGTTTCGAACCGGAACGAAAGGGCGCTCGGGTCCTGAGCACGGAACCACACCCGAAAGGCTTGAACCGGAACCCGAACCAAACCCGAAAACAATCTGGTTTCACACCATAGCGGCGGCGACGTCTTGGTGGCCGTTAATATCGAGGGTGACAGTCTTTAGTTGCCGCTCGCCGTACGAAGAATGTGCATAGACTTGCACTTTCTGCTCCCTCTCTCCTGGGATATACTGTCAGTGTAGGGAGAAGCTAGGTCGTCCGCAAGCTCTGCTGTTTCTCCAGCCTAGAACAACGAGTGCAAACTGCGCCATTTTTACATGATTTGTTTAATCTGTGGAACCGGATTCTGCGCGGCAAAGTAACCTGCTCCGGAGAGCATGAGAGAATAAACCAGCCCTGTGGAGGACTTCCACTAGTCCGCGATGCCCTGGTCCTTGCTGGCTGCTCGCGCCCTCTCCATCAGCATGCGCTGGATTGAGAGGTCCGAGCTGACGCAACTTCTGCCCTCAGCAAGGCGCCCTGCTAGAGAGAGAGCGTGACATGATACCAGTAGTTGTTGCTTTTGTTGAAAGACTTTATTTTGAGGCTCGTTATGGGGGAGTGGTCCCTCCTTCTAGCCCTATAGACTAGCGCCGCTGTTAAACAATCATCGGGGAACCTAAGCCTGCTTTCTTGCTTTGGCGGCGAAGGCCTATTGATACGTAGTGACAACTTGTTTGCTGCCACATAGTAATTCCACATCTTTCTTCGGTTTTAATTGTCTTTTGTTGCAAATTACTGTGTGCGGTCACTCCAACAGGAAGTCTGCGCAGCAAGACCTCCTTCTAGCGAGCAAGTCTACTTGCAGTTCGAACCACGCAGTGAGTTGAGGGCTCGTGTGGCGCGACGCAGATCTGTTTTTGACAGCGGAGCTGTTGTTGCTGGCTGGAATGTGTGTGGCGTCATCAGAAAACCCCGGTTCATAGTTACTCCATCTGTTTATCGTGCACGTGAGAACGTTCATCACGAGGAGCGCCCGGCGTTGTCCAGGGTTGCGCGTGGCGTTCACAAGAAATACCCAGAAAACAGTTCACATGCATCCGCACCTCAAGGGTTTGGAGCACAAGACAGCTCGCGCTTGATACTTCCAGTTCGTGCGCAGCCTATTGCCGCGTGTGCTGACGAGTTTCACTTTGGTAGAAATGTGAAAGCCTGCGGACAAAACGATCGGGGCCCGGCAGTCATGCAGGAGTAAGGCGACCATATAGATGCATATGACGATGACTACTGCTACCACAGTGAAAAGCGACGACGGTACATGTAAATAAACAATTTCAATCCTAATGCAATGCGAAATGGTGTCTACTTGAGTGATCACATAGAAGGAAATAATCCAGCTCCACTATGATTAGATCCTTGAGCGGCATAGTGCAAGCTTATCCCATTTATTTTTCGAAGGTTTTCTTGTGGAAGTGTTGTCAGCAATGGCAGCGGCCGAGGAATAAACGTAGTGTGGCAGGCTCTATTCGCCGCGATGTTAGGGGGGAGCGTATTTCGCCGAACCCAAAACAGGAGGAGAGGGAAGGGAAGCGTGTCCAGTAGGATGTGGATATCCCTTGAGATAATCGAACTATTGGCTATTCGGCGTCAATTCCGTATTGTGGCTGTGGAGCCGTATTAAGATATAGAATGGAACCCACTCTGGTGCGCCGGAGGGCCTAACTCAGTACCTGTAGGGCTTCCCGAATGGTGGTAAGCTCCGCCAGCATAGATGGCACACTGGGGATTGTTTGATAGGCGTAAGTTTGACAGGCGTCGGGGTAGACGGGAGGAGGAGGAGGAGGAATGCCGTTAATGATGAGGAGAAATCAGCATCATTAAAGGCATTCCTCCTGCTTCTCCCGTCTACGGGTATCTGCATCACGGTAGTTAATATTGGCATCGTGGGCCCCAGCGTCCAAAGAGGAATGTATCACCTGCTGCTGGGTCTGAGCCGCCAGTACTGCTCTTGCCGCACAATTCTCCTCTGCATTTCCAGTCGCTCTAATATTGAGACGAGTCAATGGTCGGATTTTGGTATCCTGGTAATACAGCCTTGTGATATCTGGTGATATGGCGGCAGCCTGGCTACAGGGGGACCTGGTGAGGCAGGTAGTGAACGACCCATGTAAAAAACTAAGGCCGCGACCTCCACAACGAAAGTAAGTTTATGCATGAGGGCTGAGGGACCTTGTTCAACGTGTTCATCAAGCGTGTTCATCTGAGCCTCAGCCTGGAAAGATGGTATGGGGTCATTTTAGGGAAGCAGGTGATGGTTCACATTGCAGCTCCATTAATCACTTCAATCCAGGCCTCTCCGTTTGAATCATGTACTGGAATTGATCCTGGTAACCAGTCAAGGCTGAGGTACTGATCACACCAAGAGAAGGACCATTTTGAAACAGGAGCCACCAGACTGCTGCAAGACGCGTCAGATCAAATTAAGCACCTGGCGTAAATTTCGCAGGATTTATTTGGAGAAAGACGGCTGTGGGCGTGTTCCCCTCTTTTAATAGAATATCTGTTTACTATATCATTATATTGCGGTTTGTTGGTGTAGTACTGTATATAAAATCTAATAAATCATCGCTTATTAACAAGTAGCGTCTGCATGTCTTCCCGGTTTGCCCAGTGTCAGTTGGTTTTATTTCTGAGTGTTCTGAGGTTGTTATTCCCCGCTTTTATGCCGTATTGGAAGTTTTTGTTTTGTTTTAGTAGATTTTTAGGATACTTAACGCGGAGCCTCTTTTCGACGTAATCCAGCGAACACAATTTTTGAGTTACGCACCCATGCCGTAAATGTTCATGTAAGTGGAGAGAAACGTTTCTCTCGTTTTAGTAGATGAAAAACTGTGGCGTATTCATTGAGCGTAATGAAACTAATGGTTCTGGCCCTTGCACACCCTGTCCGGCAGACACGATGTGGCTACGTAATTACAGTAGGCTTTATATTTATTGTTGCTATACGACCGCGAACAGTGACACTACGCGGAGTGCTATAAAGTTTCGGTATTAAGTACATAAGGAATGCAAAAAAAAATTTCTTTATCTGTAACTTATCCCATCACCACATAGTATGGCACCCGAAGCATCTTCCCCTGCACTGGTAGAGAGTAACGTCCAGCTCGGACCGTGACGACCACGTTTGGATGGTGAAGAGAGCCGAAGGAGCCCGGCAGTCTTCAATGGGTATTGCAATAAGGACGCTTCCCCGCGGCTAACGACTTCATACAGACGTTTATCACTCATCAAGGATAACTTGCGCATTCAGAAATTGTGTTACACCCAGTGGTTTGGTCAAACGGGGTGTGTAGTTACGTTTTTTCTATTTCCTTGAAATGACCTCACCAAGCTGCAGGCGTATTGTACGCTTGTCCATGGTTCCAAACGTCTTAGACAACCATTCCTATTCTAATAACATTCACATTCTCGAACGCTTAGCGCTTTTTTGTATACAATAAAGACAAAGCAAGAATAACCCGATGATCCGTGATCACACCTGCTAATGCTCGTACTCACCGCGTTGCTGCGCGGTCGGGCTAAGGCCTTTCGGCGAGACAAGGAAAAGAGGGACACAATTTGCAACAAAAGACTTCCCCGACGTCCTCGCGTTGTCATTGCAGCCGCCAACGCCTATTTTTGTTTTCTTGCTTCCTCCTTAAATCAATACTCTGGCATGGCGCCGCTGGCAATAAAGCTCGTCGGCAATGTTTTGTGGTCGTACGAGAAGTAATCGACAACCACACGCAAAGAGAACATCAGGGAAACAACGGAGTACCAGAGACAAAGTTGGTGGACGCCAAGGCTGATCCCCGGCACATGGCGAGCATCTTTTGCCTCTAGTCGTTCACAAGGATGAGCTCGTCAGTAAGCACAAGTTTGCGTTAATGGTTCACACGGGCTGAGAGAATAACGTACGAGCTGTTCACAGAAGATAATTGACTACAACCTACTAAACTCGGGCGAAAATGGGCAGCCATGCTACGGGGCACATTCTATGAACGGAGACTAAAAGGAAATTCGTTGGCTTCCTGCAAAGGGCGTAGGAGATGTCCGTGACACTCTTTTTGCAACCCATATGACCGGCTTTTGGAACGTGGTTAACACAAACGCCCAGTAGACAGCTTGGGCGCTTACAAACCGTGAACCCAACGGAGCAGCTCTATACACAGCAGCAAAGTTACTTATTAACTCGCTGACAAAGTTGTAACTCTTTAACGGCGTTCTTGGAGTTCCCGGCATTCCTCAGCGTACGGTGTGGCACCATCGGCAATGTTTTCTTCTATTTTGTGTTTATTCTACAAGTTTGGCCGATACATCTATTTGATAATTATTTTCCAAGCGGGCGCCGAAATATAACTAACATTTAAAGCCTCAGTAAAGCATGTGCTAAGTTAATACAAATACAATCATTCAGTGCCCTTCTGCGCCTGCGAGGGCTAGTTGCCATATGGACAGGTACGTCAATGTATTCGACGGTGAACGTTGGTAACTCATATCTGAGAGCACAAGCTGAGTTAAGGTTTTTAGAGCGTCCGCGATCAGTATTCAGTGACGTTAGATTGCTCTGAGAATTATTACTAATTCATATTAAAATTTGCCTAGCCGTGGGCGTTTTGGAGTGATTTCTTGCGGATGTAAATTTAAAGCCTTTGTTTTCGGTTGAATTTAACGTTTAAGATATCGCTTGGATGGGTATTTCTGGACGATCAAATCATGAAGGGTGCGGGAACGAAACTTTGAAGACGAACAACCAAAGAGACTCTGCAGTTCTCTACAGAAGTATCCCGCTAAGCTGGAATTTCAGGTAAACGCTTGGAGGAGTGAAATATCGCCAGTGAGAAACTGTTTAAAAGAAGGTTCCGGCAAGGAGAACCAAAGGTCCAATATGGCTCTCAATGTGTGAGCAAATATTTTTAGCTGCCACCAGTTTCAAATTTAATGAATTGGGTTGTCGGCAACCAATTGAAAAACTTTACATGCAAAAAGTTATTTTAGTGATTTATACCCAACCTGATTCCTCAAGAGGAGAACCTAAATGCAAGAACAGGTTTCCGGTACCTCCCAGAATCTCTTCTCGAATCCACATGTGCAAACCTAAATTCGGTACTCCATGCAACTAAATCACAAAGTGCGGGTTAGCCTGAAGCAGAATAATCTATATAAGGCTTGCAAACTCTTCAATTAGGATGATCTAAGATTTACATTTTAAAGGGACACTGAAGTGATATGCAAACATTGCGGGATTACTAGCGCAAATTGTAGTCCGGAGTCCCCAGGCCATGTTTCGACCACTCTAGGCGCTTTTACGCGATTTTATTTAGTAGAAAAACTAATTCGAAAATGCTGTCCTCCTCTCTTTACGCTCGCCCATTTTCTGCGGTGTTTTCGTGTGACGTCAGGAGGGGATGATCTGGCAATTGGCTGCGCCACGGCTGCGCTACTGCACGGCTCCCGGCCGACAGAGTCAGTCGGCCCAGCGTTTCGTCCGCCGGCCGCGGGTCGTCGCAATCAAGGAGGTTAAAAAAAATTGCTTGGTCGCAATTCGTTCGCTTAGTTGAAACGAAGCCAGGACACGTTTGTGAATGGAAAATGGAAGAATGTGCCTTTCTTTACTTGGTTTGTTTGTACACTGTATCTAGCTCCAAGTCAAGGTCGCTTCACACAAGCGCTGCACAAGCGCACATGCGACGCTTCGCTGACTGGTACGCCAGTAGGAAAATATAAGGCCTCTTGAAGGCGGAAGAAGAGTCAGCGAAGTCAATATAGGTACTAAGGAAATAAAATCAACTGATATTTTTACCGTACAGCGTAAAACTACGGCGCGGGAAGCACTTTTTTGCGCTGGGCGAACAAGCACAGCGGTCAGCAGCACGACTACGCATCTGCGAACGCTTTTCCGTCTACGAAATGCAATTGCTAGACGTGAGCTACTGTGGAAACTCGGGCGACGCTTACTGCACGATCGCAGTACAACAAATAGTCACCTAAGCTGCTTGAAATGCCAAAACTAAATAAAAGTGTAAACCGGTTGTACAATATATACCCTATATTAGCAAGTCCACGCGTCCCGCTCCTTGGCTCAGTGGTCTCGGGTGTTAGGTATGTCTCCGCAAATGTTTTGCAAGTCACAAGTTCGAATCCCCGTGGGTACGTGGTTTTTTTTTGTAAGTTAACTTTTTTGTTTTCCGCCGATGTTTTCTATATTGAGTTCACCTTTTTTTGGGCCGCAACGTTCATGGCTACACGAACTAGTTCACAAAACGCGCGCAGGCTGGCACTGGCGCGCTAGCGAGTTCTTGTTGGCGTGCTGTTGCCATAAGCACCGACTGCTTGCAGGCAGTGGGCACAGGCCAGAATGAACAGACCCTTGGCCTGGTGCGAACACGCTTTTTACGATACAGGCATGAGGGAGGCAAGCTCCAAATATGGGGGAAAAGCGCATGACATTTGGGCGTCTGCGGTACGCGGAGGGCGTTCATGCACTGCGTAGGTCTCGGCTAGTGAATGCTACGACTACAAGCCGTCCTGGGAGGCTTATCTTGTGCATTTTACAGCCGACAACATGGCAGAAGCGCGGTACGATGATTACTGAGATATTGAAAATGCCCATCCAACAACGCCATTGGTTATATTTTACAGAACCGAAACCGAAACCGAAACTTGCGTGATTGCTAACCTTGGGCATCGTCCAATCACGGCGCCCCTCCTCCCAACGTCACAGCCTTAGTTGGTGCGGCCGCCGCAAACCGCGCATGGTAGTTTTTCTTCTTTCGTGCTTTGTAAAATAATTACCGATTTGTCAACCGGATAAACGATGAAAAGTGTGCTAATTTGAGCCAGTCTACGCAGTGCAAGCAAAAACGGGAGCTTGACAAATTCACTTCAGTGTTCCTTTAAAGCAAGAATTTGGGAATGCAGAAAAATAAAGCATGTATTGATGGCGCTACGTTTTTCAAATCGCTTCAAAGCGTTCTTTTTAGCGAGTCGCATGATGTCATATCCAGGTGACATATATTTGGACAGGTATATGTACCAACACGTCAAGGGTACATATGAGTTACTAAGGCTTGACGTTGGGCTAGTTGCGTTTTTAGTGTGAGTACAGATGAGCGTCGAAAGGTGGCAGCGTTTCAGCGTCTTCTGGCCTAGGAATTACCTCCGGAGAATTCTACGGCTCTGGGCAATAAAAAGAGCTTCTTATCTACACTACAAACTACGCCACTGTTTTTGTGCATGTACAGTGAAATTTCCTCATAAATAAGTCGCTTTGCTTCAGTCGCTCTTTATTTCAAAATGCCCCCCGTTACAACCCACGTAGAATGTGTATAACCCTCCGCTGCTTAAATCAAAATACAGCCTTAAAGAAATTCTACCCGTCGAGATAACTTCGCTGTAGCGTATGTTCACTGCGCTATCCTCCTACCCTCCTACACAAGTTTGTGCGGAAGAATTGAGTTTATCGGCTGAATTCAGAGCAGCCCTAGAAGAAAGAGTTTTATTACGATTAGAGACACCGAACCGTTAAAATTTAGCTTTTATCAGGGCCTAACAGAACAAATCGGAACATGCGACCATTTATAAAGAATATAACTGACTTTTCCCCTGTGCAGAGCCAGTCGTACAGAGCATATATAATCCCTCGTGATTTCGAACTCGGATGTCTCGAAGTATTGGTTAAGTAGAAACTTTTCTCGCCGTGCGTTTAGCTCCCATAGTTCTATATATTTTTCCCCTTTATCTCGAAATGTTTTTCTCGGGGGACCACGGATATTTCAAAATCTTAACAGAGAGGACACAAGCCAAATTTCGCTACCGGCAGTTGACAGGTGTCCGTTCGTAGGCCTATAGCTCCTAGTAAGCGGCGAACGAGGTCGGGAACGGCAAATTCACGATGAGTACGCGCGGTACTAGACCCATGTCAATGTTATCGGAATTCTGGCCGCCACCTACATTGTTGAGATATCTGTGAAATACGCGGCAAATCATGTGGACGGTGACTAGCCATGAGAAGTGCCTACAACGGCGGAAACAAACAAACAAAAAAAAAAACATCCCGCGCCTGCTTCGAAACAAGGTAGAATGTAGCGTTGGCGACCAACAATCGATGCTATTCATTGAACAGCTCGAGAACACTTTTCTGGAACCAGATGCATGCGAACACCAAACAGGCGAGCATCACGCAGTTCTTTGATTAACAATATTAAAATATGGTTTTTCCTGGGAATTGTTTTGCCTTTATTACGAACGGCCCCCTGTGCAGTGCAGCTTTTGTTGCCAGCACTAGCTCTTATTTTACCGACCTGGCCACAAATTTTCGGCCTTTAGTTTAACTCTGAACTCCGCTTGTCTGTAAATTTTCATTGGGTTTTACGGCCTCGAGTAAGCTTGGAATTACTGTATACTATAAAGCGTAGCCATAAACGATTGTAAGCTTCGAAATAATGCTTTAGCACCAATCTAAAGCCTCATCTGTTGTTTAGGTCACATTCTTGGTTAGAATCTGTACACTACAACAGGCTTCAGTAACTTCGTGGTCCCTTTAAACAACGTGCGAAAAATTCGACGCGTCACGTGCACCTCTCGAAAAGAACGTTCTGTGTCCTTACAAACCTGAATTGCCGGAGGAGCACGCAAGTGCTTCGTTTTAAAGATGATAGCCTTTATTGGGCTACTTAAAGGGACACTGAAGTGATATGTAAACATTGCAGGATTACTAGCGCAAATTGTAGTCCGGAGTCCCCAGGCCACGTTTCGACCACTCTGGGCGCGTTTAGGCGATTTTATTTAGTAGAAAAATCAATTCGAAAATGCTGTCCTCCTCTCTTTACGCTCGCCCATTTTCTGTGGCGTTTTCGTGTGACGTCGGGAGGAACCGAGCTCGCAATTGGCTGCGCTACTGCACGGCTCCCCGGCCTTCAGACAGTCATTCGGCCCAGCGTTTCGTCCGCCGGCCGCCGAGGGGTCGTAGCAATTCGTTCGCTCAGTTGAAACGAAGCCAGGACACGTTTGTGAATAGAAGAATGCGCCTTTCTTTACTTGGTTAGTTTGTACACTGTATCTAGCTCCAAGTGAAGGTCGCTTCACGCAAGCGCTGGACAAGCGCGCCTGAGACGCTTCGCTGACAGGTACGCCAGCAGGAACATATAAGGCCTCTTGAGGGCGGGAGAAGAGTCAGCGAAGTCAATATAGGTACTATGGAAATAAAATCAACTGATATTTTTACCGTACAGCGTAAAACTAGGGTGCGGGAAGCACTTCCTTGCGCTTGGCGAACAAGCACAGCGGCCAGCAGCACGACTACGCATTTGCGAATGCTTTTCCGCCTAAGAAATGCAATTGCTAGACGTGAGCTATTGTGGAAACTTGGGGGATGCTTACTGCACGAGCGCAAAACAACAAATAGTCACCTAAGCTGCTTGGAATGCTAAATCTAAATAAAAGTGTAAACTGGTTATACATTATATACCTTAATTTCCAAGGTCGGCAGCGCTTGCCCGTGGGCCGAGTGGTGTGCGCCGGTGGGCGAGTGAGCCAGCGTCGGTCATCCTTGTGTCTGAGACTCCTGGCCCGCAATGCAGTAGTGTATTCTGCGCTGCTTTTGAATCCACGCCCCGTACCCGTGGTGCTGTCTGTAGTGTATGGGGGGGGGGCAGGACAACGTAAGGATATTGTCGAGGTCGGAACAGGTGCCACAAATTGGTATGGGGCACATGACAGCTTCTATGTCATTTCGACGGCGCATTTGGCTGACTACAGCGGTTCGCTCCTCTTCCTGGCATTAATGAAAGCACCATCTTGTCCACACGCTCATTAATGTAAATGGCAACGAATCTCCTTTCAGCACTTAAGGTGGCAACAATCAACGTCAGGGGCCTGTCGTCAAAAAGGACACAGTACCAGCTTAACCGCCTTTTTCTGGAAGGCGATATCGACATAATCGCCGTTCAAGAGACGAAAATTGAAAGTCAGGAGCAAACGGACCGGATGGTGAACGCCCGGCATCTCCACAACGGTGAACGCCCGGCATCTCCACAATAATGCAGATTTCAGTAAAGTTGCACCTGTAGTCATTATAATAGCGTGAATGGAGATAATTGGTAGACCGCATTTTGAAAAATAATAAATAATAAAAATATAAAAAAATATGGAAAACGGCAAACCGTATAACGGCCCGCATTTCCACAGCAATGCAGATTTTGCGGAAGCCCCACCTATAATGTTTATATTAGCGCAAATAAGACAATTGGTAGAAAGACATTTTGAAACACTGCCAAATCAGAAGAATATAAAAAAATACGGAAAATGGAGGAATGAAATTTCCCGAAAGTTCCAGATATAATCGTTATAACAGTGTAAATGGAGATAATTGATCAAACGAAATTCTTATAAACTAATAAATGTGAAAATTATTAACAATACAGAAATTGCCAGACCGTATGACGCCCTGGGTTTCCACAATAATGCATATTTCGCGAACCTTCCATTTCCAATATTTATAATAGCGTAAGTGGAGATAATTGGCCGAAGAGGATTTCGAAAAGAACAAAAAAAAATTAGCGGTAAAAACTCACGCTCAAGACAAGCGGCAGTAGTGACAAGGCATTTTAATAAAGGAATAAAGGACAAGGGGCATTTTAATAAAGGAACACTGCAAATATCCCTGATGTATTGTTTTTCTGCCTATATTTGCGTAATGTCTTGTTCTTGTTCAACAATGTTGGCAAGTATGAACATTAACACTGGCTGTAAGTGTCTGTTACTTGCAGCCTTCGCGCTCTATAAGTTTTGTAGTAACCGGCGCCGCACTTGTTTAATTGTTTCTGGTTCATACGTTGTATCATTGATACCAGGATTTTTTGATAATAAATTTATCCTTTCAAGACAGACAGAAAGAACAAAATTTTCCCGTTCAAGTAGCCCAAGAAAGACTATCGTCTTTAATAGTCGCCGTCGACCCGAAGAGGGCCGGCGCGCTGGTGGCGTTCCTGTCCTTGCGGCGTGAGCCTCTTCGGCAGCTGCCGTGTCCGCGTTCACGGTGAATTCAGAAAACCACGCAGGCGGTTCCCGGTGCAAGCTGTGAGCTCTGCTCGCGCGGAACGCGGACACTTTCCTTCATTCTTGTCTCTTCCCTAGTGTAGGCGAGCCCACGTATAGTTTAGTTGGTATAGGGGCGTAATATTACTTCTCGGCCATCAAGAGTGCCTCGAGCTGAATCTCTGAGTTGTGAGGAAGGCGAAGATGACCTAAGAAATCGAAATGGCACGTGCACCCCTCGTTTATAACACATAGTTGCTTTTCTCCAATGGGGTTTCCGTACTGCTCACACAGCATGTACCCACCTAATGCAATAAACAAACAACAAACAAACGAACATTTATTGAAAGGGATGGCTCAAGGCCGCAAGGGTAAGGGGAGGGAGGGGAGATGATGGTATTAATAGTGTTGCAACATGGAGGAGTCAAGAACGAAACGCCACAGTGCGGATAAAGCCTGTCTGATGCAGCTAATGCAATCTTTTCACGTTTCCTCGAAGCAGCTGCTGTTTTCGGAGACTCTATGTCGCTTGACCACTCCTTTGCTGCCTGTGTTGTTGATCACATTGGGTAGATCCACGGTTGATAGCTTCCGTTAAAAGAAGGAAATTCTTATGGCGCGTGCCGGGCGGCCCGTGTAATGATCCTGGCATTTAGCGACGTCATAATGGTGTTTCTGCGCGGTGATGCGTTTGGTTGGTGCATCGGTTGAGGTTGTCCACGTCCCCTTATGGGTACCCGGAGGCTGCGACTTTTTGGTTATCGGGGGCATTATATATATTCGCTTTATTAAATTATCTCACTTTCAACCCATAGAAAGCCATTTGATGGAAGCAGGTACCGCATCACAGCAAAATGGTCCGTCGCGGTCTGGGAATTGCCGTTTTAAAGCGTGAAGCTGCTGTCGAAAATGAAAAGGGGAATTATTGGGTTGAATACTCGTAACATCACGACAATCACGAAATATCTCCTGACTGATTGGTTAGTGAGAATATAATAAAAAAATCAAACGCCTCTTCGTGTAACGACAACGATCCTTGAAACGCTCAGCTTTCTAAAGAGTGTATTAAGGTGCAGGTTTGGCTTTAGCATAGCTTCTTATCTTCATTAAATGTTTACTGCCTCAACAAGTTCTTTTGCCGTCTGAGCTCCATCCGTCATAAAAAAAGGGTGTGCACCCAGACGGCCTGGGGCGGGAAAGCTCATTTGCATAGATAGATTTCTAACGGTACCTGAATGTACGTCTAAGAGGGAGCAGTGAAACCATAAAAGTGCTGAGTATTCTGGTATTCTCCAATAGGCCTTTAGGGAAGCTAGATTTCCGAACCTCTGGACGGTGTTACAACTTCTGCGCCAAAGGAAGAATTTTCCGGTAAACCCGGGTACCTTACTAAGCGCGGGATACCCCATACAGAGGGCGTAAGTACTTTTTTTAGTGGTGGGTTAAATATGGTACCAGTGATCCAATCACAATAGTGTTTTTTTTTTTTTTTTTTTTTGGTGGAGCAAAATTAAAGCCCCTCCGCACGGGGCACATTGAGTAATCTTTGTGACGATGAGTGGCGACACCGCGTACCCTGTGCTCCCATACTGAAGCTGTTGCCTACCGTGGCGAGAAGTTTAAATCTGAAGGGTTAGAAGTCTCGCACGGTGGCTTTCAGAGTCCTGGTCAAGCTGCGGCCGACGGGCTCCCGGTATGTTTACCAAGCTGGGAGCCCCGCGACCTCTCTGGCTATCAGAATAACGTTAGAGGCGAAAGAATCCCCGTCCCTTGCTTTTGTATATGCCGCATAGTAAATTCAAAACCCCCTAAAAACTTCATCGGTCCTTAAAAAGGGGCAACACCGAAGTGTCCTTTCAACCTCTTTCTACTGCCCTCTTTATTGAGCGTGACAACTGCTCTTGCTTCCTTGTGATCGAGTCAGTTGATTCACAAAGGCCTGTCACTTCACAGTCCGTATTCCTGATTTACAAATTTTTGAAGGTATTGTAGGTGACTCATATAAAGCTAAAAAGCTCAGGACTAGAGAAATTCTTGTCGAACTAATCAGCAAGCCACGAACCTTCTAAACAGACCCGCTTGGTCGAACTGGATATCGGGGTTATCCCCACGTGAGCCTGAACAGCTCCCAGGAAGTGATCTTTGAGCCAGATCTGATTACCCAAAACTGACGGCGACCTACTAGAATGCGTGAAGGAACAGGGCGTTACGGCTGTGAGGCGCATCATCACCGTCGAGGCGATAAGGAAATCCCTAAAAAGCATCTCATCCTTACGTTTAACCACTTTGCCTTCCCTGCATCTATTCTCACCGATTTTATTAGATGTCAAATCAGATCATACGTAAGCAACCCACGCTGTTGCTGTAAGTGATAGCGCTTCGGGCACCGCACGAACTTTTGTCGCGCCAGATTAATTTGTGCGAAATCTGCTGCAAGTGATCACCCAATAGAAAACTGTGATTCGCAGAGCTTCACCTATGCTAACTGCCAGGGACCACATGTAGCATACTCCTGGAGTTGCGAAAAATTCAAACTTGAAAAACAGATTGTAAACCTAAGTGTTACAGAAAACCACCTTCGCAGAGGCGCGGGAGAGGTTCTTATCTTTCCTACTGGGGAGGAACGCCGACGCAGCTCGTGGGGAGGGGGGGGGGGAGGATAGAAGGCGGTGGGTGGAGCGGCATCTGGTTTCGGGAGCGATCCAGGTTAGTGAGACTGACCGGGTCCCATCCCCGAATTCGCTGTGTTGTGTACGGCAGCACAACCCGTCCCTTCAGCGCTTGGTGATCCAGCAGTGGTTGAAGTGGCAACCGTCTCCATCGTTGCCGGTGACGCTCCGGTCTCTCCTTCCCCGGCCTCCTCGAGGTACACTGGCGGTACACTTCGCTACACTGGGAGGTGCCGAGGAGATGGAAATAGGGGGTCCTGCATTACGCCCCTTCCCCGCCACACCGCCCGTGTCACCTGTGGGCTCCCGACGCCTTCGGCGGTGGCGGCTCAGGCAAAGGGCACTAGAAATGGTACTAAATCCAGCGGACCCGGACCACCGGGAACTCCTGGACATCTGACGACGAGATGGACGTCGGACCATACCGTGCCTGCATCGCAACGCAAAGAACGGGCTTGCGCGATCAAACCAATAGAGAAGACCAAAATCCCCTTCCTAGAATAACAGACCCAAAAGATTAGACGTGAGCAAACACACACACTCCAGTAATACTTAAATACAAATAATGGGAACCAAAAATATCATTCCATGAAACTGCAGAGGTCTCCTTAAAAACCGTGGTGACGTGTACGAGATATGCTAATCAGCCAAGTGTCATGTGTCTCCAGGAAACCCACCTCTTCCCAGCGACGTCAACATATATAGGTAAATACCCAAACAGTTCAAAGTTCCCATAAAATGCTCAGTGAAGATTATGTAAAGACCCAAAGAGTCCAAGTTCCCATAAAAGGCTCAGTGAAGACCCAATGAAGGCCCAAACATTTCAAGTTCCCACAAAAGGCTCATTGAAGACCCAATTTAGACCTAAACAGTTCAAGTTCCAATAAAACCGCCAGTGAGGCAAAAGAGAACCGGAATACATTTACAAAAACGTCTCAGCTACACCACATATCCATAACACACCTACACGTGGACGAAACACCCCACCTCCTGGCGGCGCACATATTCGACGCCACCGGAAAGTAAATTTTGCAGGCCTCCGGTGCAACATGCAATACAAGGAGGCAATGGGGGAACGAGGAGTGTAAGCGCGCAAGAGAGGCCCGGCACAAGGCGTGGGGCACCCTTCGTCCATATGCAACGTCCAATAACCTTGTATCATTCAAAATGGCGAAGGCACTTGGCAAACATGTGCCCCGTGAGATGAAGCGAGAGAGTGCGCGCATCTTTCTATCATCTATTAACTCATATAGAGACACGCGCAAGGTTTGGACACGTATACGTAAACTCAAAGGATAACAGACATACAGCCTGCTATTGGTTAGTACAACAGGAGGCACAATTGAAGACTACGCTAACAAACTTGAATGTAAACATCTTCGACAGAACGCTGTCTGGTCGGGTTAATCATGAGGAAGAGGCAAATGCACAAAGTGCGTTTATCCAAAGCGTTCCCAACGTTTCGGATCTTACTCAGGTCCTTCTTCAGGGGTAACTGCGTATGACAAGAACGAGCGGTTGTAGAAGGCGTATTCTTTTTCTGTTTCTTTTTCTTTTTACTGGAATCCTGCCCTTGCGTGTCGGAGGCCGTGTCCAGTTCTGCGCACTACAGAAGCACTTTCATGCAACACAAGACATTCTGTGAAAAGAAGTCCTTGCACGATAAAAGTAAGCCGAACACCTCGTATAACACCCCTTTTCACTTCATGTGCTCAAGATAGCTCTCCACACTTGTAAGCCTTCAGTTCCTTCCAGGCGCAGACAACTCTACACCGACAACGATGCACAACAATGATGCAAATTATGGCTTTTGGAGCGGATTCCAAGGTCTTTGAGGGGGGCCATAGAAGTGACTTTCTTGAAGGACCCGTTATCGTCTCATCGCCCTGACGAGCTGCCTGTGCAAGCTTCTCGAGAAGATGACCAGTAGGAGACATTTACTTTTTAGAGTAAAGTGGTCTCCTCGTGAGCTGCCAGCCTGGCTTGAGGCCTGGGCGGTCTGCAAATGATCAACTTGTGGCATCAGAATCGTACATAGATGCTTCGTTCAAAACGGTTTAGTATAACTGTTTTTTTGCGTCTAGAAGGCCTATGAAACCACTTGGTACTATAGGATCCTCAGCGACCTGAAGTCATTCGGTGTTCCAAACAAGATGATGAACATCTTTGCTAGTTATTTGTCCAAGAGAACATTCCATGTGAGAGTGGTAATGCACTCTCAAAGGTTCGCGTAGTAGAAAATGGCGTGCCTCAATGTGGAATTTTAAGTTGCCCTCTCTTTATAATCAAGATGAACTCCCTTGTGAGGGCGTTGCCTCCTACTATTTCCTACCCCATGTATGTAGATGATGTGCAAATATCCTTTAAATCATGTAACATGTCCATCTCCGAACGCCAGGTCCAGCTTGGTGTCAAAAACTTGCTGTCTGAGCAGACAAGAACGGTTTTAAATTTAACCCAGAAAAAGGTACTTGCATTGTGTTCTCTAAGAGACGCGGAATACAACCGGACCCTGAAGTTGCATTGAATGGAATATCAATTCGTGCGATAAAGGAGCACAAGTTTTTAGGTGATGTGCTGGACGACAAACACCAATCCTATGGTGCTGAGAAACAACTTTTGCTGCGCCTTCATACTGCCTTGATAGCGTCTCATTTGGATTACAGAAGCGTTGTTTATGGGTAAGCTCAAAAAACAGCGCTAAAAATGCTTGACTCAGTGCTCAAACTGGGGCTTCACATCGCAGCAGGTGCGCTTTGAACTAGCCCGGTCTAAAGCCTGTATGTTGAGTGCAACAAATGGTGCCTAGAATATCTGCGAGCATGCAATGACCTACTGTATGCTTTTAAAATTTCATCAATAAATAATCACTTTTTTTTACCTGTACTTCCCGATAAATCCGCAGCACAGCTTTCCTTAAATCGCCCATCGGTTTATATGCCTTTCTCACTAATGGTGAGGGAGGAAGCTTCGGGTGTCAGCTTTTTCTTTTTGGACTTGTACACATCATCTTGTACTGGTCGTTTACAGCCATGGAAATTTCGCCCTGTATCCGGTGATTTGCCTTTTACTAACATTCAGAAAGCAGGGCACAAAGTATCGCCACTTTTCAGCATTTATTTTTTCTGCAAAACAAATACGAGTGCACAGGATTCTACAGTAATCCTTCTAAAACTGCCAGAATGGTGGCCTGGGCTGCTCATGGACCTAACCTTAACATATGTAGGACTATAAAGGCGCACGCCAGCATTTTCACAGCAGAGGCGTGTGGTATCCTACTTAGTAAATCACATTGTCCAAAATGAAATACCCATTTCCATTATTTACACCAACTTCCTGAGTGTTGTCCTGATATTACCATCCAAAAGGCCTAGCCAAAACCACGTCATCAATCTTATTTTTAACGCCATCCTGGCTGCACACACTCAAAAACTCGAAATGATTATATGCTGGGTTAATGGAAACTCTGGCATCGCCAGAAACGATGTGGCTAATGAAAGGGCTCGCGCTGTTGTACAGGAACACAGTTGCTATAACAACACTACCCTACACTGACGTCAAGCCACACATTGGACAACACCTTTGTAAAACATGGCAAGCGCAATGGGGTGAACACACAGACAATAAACTACACGTAATAAAACCGCACTTGGGGCAATACACGACTGACTCACATAACAGACACACGGAGCTTGCCTTAGCTAAGCTATGGATAGGCCACACGCATGTAACACACTCACTGGATGCTCAAGACCTGTAAGTGGCAGGTTTAATGCTTTTTCAGCCAAAACTCCATCGTGCCATTCTTGAAAGTCAATTTAGATAACGTTCTCATAGCAATTGCGCATCAATTTGAACGTTTCAATTCAACAGAACCCAAATTCAAACTTTTCATCCCATTATTCCTAAAATTCACCGCATAATGTTTAATCATTTTGGCCATCAACTTCCCGTAGCTGAAATGCAAAACATATCACATAATAAACAGCTTTGACCGCGTTGCGTTTATGCCCGGTAACAAACTACGCTTTTTTTCTCAAATTCGCTTTAGGTGGATGTGGCTCACTTCAAAAAAAAAAAAAAAACTCCCTACTATAGGAGGTGAGACAGTTAACTGCGGCAGGCGCGGTTGTGCGATCAGATAATGCCACAATGAAAACCAGCGCGTACTACAAAGCTTCGTAGCTGCGACGGCGAAGCATAAAGTAGCGGCACCTGAAGCGGCCGCGATTCGTTCTGGGGCTGCGCAGTGAAATTTCGATCGCCGCGGCCACGCAGTTTTTTCTCCCGTGACAGATGCTGCTGGCTTCACCGAAGGCAAGAGTTTGTGACATTACCTTGCCTCTCTAGAGAGCGTCGTATCCACTCCTGTCTTGTTTTTGCTCCGTGGTCACGGCTGAGGCACTGATGCCTGATTGTGGCTATGCAGGTTTCCAGCTGTGAGACTCAGCTTGTACACGGCGTTGCACAATTTGTGCCTCTTGCGATTTTTTTTCTTTTTCTGTTTTTGCGTATTTAAAATAGATTTTCGCTTATGCGCGTGAGGGTGGTTGGATCTATGCACCTTTGTTACTTCGTGGGTTCCTTATTTTTGTGTTTTGTGTCGTTTGTTTATTTTTATATCGACAAATTATCTATATTTACCCCGTTGTAACGGGTAAATGTCCCAACTTCACTAATTAAACATGTTTTCGCAGTTTTTTGGAATTGTACTTGTCACAAAATGATCATCAACAACAGCCCACTCATACCCATACAAGGCGAAGGGTTCTCCCAATGACTCCCAAGCGCTCTCGTCCTGCGCCGCTCGAGTCCATTGTTGGCCACCGAATTTCCCTAATTCAGCCCTCCATCGTGTTATTAGCCCTGCCCTTCTCTTAGACCCGCCTCTTGGTATCCACTTTGGTACACTAATTGTCCACCGATTCTCGGTTCGTCTCACTTTATGGCCGTCTCAAGTTCATTTCTTTTTCTTTACTTTGACTATGATATCTTGTACTCCAGAGTTTGTTCCCTGATCAAGAAAGCTCGTTTGTTGTCCTTAGGTGTTTGTCCCACCATTATTCGTTCCATGGCCCGTTGAGCCCATCTAGGTTTGCTTTCCAGTTGTTTAGTAAGGCGCTAATTTCATCTGCGTGTGTCATCACCAGCAGTATACAGTGGTCGTAAATGGTTTTAGTGATAGAGGTACCTTACTTTTTATTATCTGGGAATGCTTTCCGAGTGCTTCCGACCCCATACCTATACCGCGCCCGATTTATCTGTCGTGGTTGGGGTCAGGACTAATCATCTGTCCGAGGTAGTTTTATTTTTGTACTTTTTCTATCGCTTCATCTCCTCAGCTGATAAGACCGCTTACGGCATGCTTATCCCTCATTACTTGAGATTTATTCATATTTCTTTTTAGCCCCACGGCCATGCTTTCTGATTGTAGTTCCTCAAGCATTTTTTTTCAGGTGTTCGCAGTCTCACTCAGCGACACTGTCGTCTGCAAACCTCAAATGACTCAAATATTTTCTGTTTAACCTTAATCCCGTGTTTTCCCATTTAAGCTTTCTGAATATCTCCTCCAGGCACACTGTTAACAGTTCTGGCGAGGTAGTATCTCCCTTTCTGACTATACCTAATACGTACTATTAACCGAAGGACCCGAACACTAATGGCTGTACGCCGTTGCGACAGGCGTGGGCCATAGAGTTTCATACTAATATATACTAGAGGGAAATCTGTCGCTGCAGTCGCGGGCCGCCGTGGGCGGCACCATTGCTGCTAGCGAAGTTCCTTGCCTGCTTGGCTTAGCTAGCCATACGGCTTCTTTTTTGTCTCGAAGCCAAAATCAACGAAAAAAAGTAACATTTTTTTTTGTTCATCGTACATTAAGCTTCTAAAAAACTACTGAAATTTGGAGGTTCAATTTTATAATAACAAAACAAATTTCATGAACCATCTACGGTAATATTCTTACTTTTTTGCAGCCATAGCAAACGTTTCAGCGTGTTCATGAGCCATGCCAAGGACAAGTGGAACGTACCTGCCGGGTACATGACGGAACGCTCGCTGAAGCGCGGCTACCCTAGACAGGGGCGCCAGATTTACCTCTAGTATATATTAGTACGAAACTCTATGGCGTGCGCATGAGGTGTTTCTAACGTGAACGTCAACGGCGAGAATGACGATGACGGCGACGAGGAACTTGCCGTGACGATGACAAATGTTTCCTTAGACTCGCTCTTCGAACGTTTTTCCCACAGAAACGCCAGGCACCACGCATCTGACTAACGATTGCGTGATAGCGAAGTTTTCTTCTGCGCCCGGTCAGTAGAAGCGATAGTAATGGCCAAAACCGTTCATTTGCGCGCGCCGCCGAGCTGATGTTTCGGGGTTTTTTTTTTCTCCTTTATTTATTGCAGTGCTTGAAGGCGCCGCGTGCACACATGCTTCCTTCTTTGACGTGTTGACCGCATGATTCTGGCGGCTCCGGGAGTTTGGTACTCCACCAGGGGGCAGCCGGAAAATGATAGGACGCTGGCTTTGCTAACCTCCGGCAATCATTTGTTCTCTCCCTCTCTCTCGCTTAGACGAAGCACGTGATGGGTCTGACCTAGTTTCGCGACGCACGGCTTTCGGCGGCTAGGCCTGTCCGGGCCTCCGGGGGGCCCCGTTTGTCATACTTCCTCTGGTATGGACGTCTTCGCCCTTGAAATGCTTTGCGACATTAAAATGGCCGACGTGCTACGATATGCCGGAGCGAATCGCTCATTAGTCAGGGCTCGCATTTCGGAGATATGTTGAGAAAAAGTTCTCCGAGCTGTCTTTTTTTTTCAACTTGCAACAAAAATTGTCTGTATAAGGTAGGAGACGTATCCTTATGAAGCCACTGTATGTCTAGAAAGTATTGCATAGGTTGCCGAAGAATCTGGGGTGAAGCAACGTATCATTCCCTTTAGGCAACACAATCGTTACAAAAGCCTCGAAATTGGCGGTGAGATAGCGGTCGCTTTACCCGAAGTAGCGCCAGAAGTTGGCGTAGTTCGGTGTAGTACATTTTCTTCTTCAAGCGTAACGTTATCGACAGACACCGTTTGACGACTGCCTCTACACAAACGGAAGCGTGAAGGAAATTGCGATAGTTCGTCAGGGAAACAGTGTGAATTTTTAAACGTTATCTCAACTCTACTGTCTGACTATTTAGTCAAAGACTGGCAATAATTTTCTGAAGCTAAAATGGACATATTTGTGATACGCAACCTATAAAAATGACCTCAGCATGAATGGATTATTGGAGAACAGAAGTTTTCGTAGTTTTGAGATTGGATACACGTTTGGCTTGGAGTTTGCCCAAGGGTTTTCGTATTCAGTTATCATTCCTTTGTGACAGTAGTTACTAGGACCCGACGTAGAGAAGGGTCATTTTCCGCGGAACCTTTACTGCCCATACACCGTCCAACGTGTTGATTTGATTATAAACTACGGTCAGGTCTAGCTAATACGACGTAACGTGTAGAACTCATATAGGCTGTGGAAGAAGTTTACGCTGAAGCTTATCCAAGCCATAAAAATCATTCAGGTCTGCTAGAAAGGGACTCGCGACGCTAATTGTTATAAGTTCATAACGTCATTTGGTGTTCTTTCATTAAATAAATCGCATTCAGTACATCACGAAGTACACGCAGTGAACCCAGGACGGAAGCTATGACTTTGGCTAAACGTATGACGTTGAATTAGGGGGAGTGGCGTGTCCAGGGCTGAACGATCGGTGCTTGATGGCTAACGCTATCTATACAGCCAATTTGCCGTTTACGTCGACAAGACGTGAACAAAGTCAGTTATTTCTGTTCGCCATTTTATTTACGCAAGGTAGATTCGTGGTCGCTCTAGGCCGCACTGGCGAGAGGTGTTTACGCAGGCCGGTTTTTTCGCGGTGAAAGACTTGTAGTCATCATAGGGTGATGTCTATTTTGGGCGACGACGTCGTGCGAACTAAGCGCATGAAGATCGACATATGCACGAAGGCAGCGGTGAAACAAAGCTGCCTTGCATTGTAGCGGAAGCCGCGGTATAGGGCGGATGCCCCGAAACAGAATGAACGCTGACACAAAGACGGGGAGAAAAAAGCAGTAAAAAGATGCAGATGACGCGAATGTAGGTTAGGGCGGGGGGCGCTGCAGATATGGAGCAGCCTGCCGGTAGGACAACCGCCCTTACCTCTTCGTGGGCGAGGGAGAGGAGGGCGCTTACGTTACGAGGGCGCTGCTCCCCCAACCGGTGGAAGCGGCGCACGCCGAGGTCACGGTCAATGGCAAAAACGAAAAGACGAAGTGGGAAGGGAGGCAAGGTGTGTAGGCAAGGAGGATACGAGAGGGGGCCAGTCGTGCCATCCGGGAACCGTTGCACCTCTGAAGCTTCACCGCTCCTCTGGGACGTTCCTGTGGCCCTCCGAACACGCATTGCCGAGTTCGCTCCAGTGCTCTCCTGGCCCGCAGTACACTGTAGTTACCGCGGCTGCCCCGACGTTTCTTGCGGCCGTAGCTCAAGTTCAGCGCCTACTTCGGAGTCCGATCGTTTCGCCGTCGCCAGGTGAGCCGTACGCATCAAAGGCCTCGTCGACGGAAGATCTTTTCAAGAAGAAACAGTTGTTCCAATCGGCTGCGCCGACGACGCTATGTAAGCTTGTTTTCCCACGCCGCTCTCGCCTGGACGTAACCCAGCTAGCCTGCGAAAGCGACTGAACTGGAGAGAAAGGGAAAGACGACCGTAAATCGGGTACGCCTCACCTGTCCTTGAGCGAACGATAGTTTCCTCTCCGTTCGCATATTGTCCCCTCCAGGGAACATTAATTTTCCGCAGCCGCTTTTTGATTGGTTGCAGACCACGCGGCGGTGCAGTCGTGTCGACGAAGTTTTTACTCACTGAACAGTGAGCGTGACCGCCAGAAGTGATATAGAGCGCGAGTCAAAAGGATTACCTGGAACATCTAATTCTGCGCACACTTTCCCTCATCACATCGGACGTTCCTCAAGTGGCAAACGGCCTAAAGATGAGCAACGCAACGGACTCTTTGCACGCCGACTTTCTTTCCGTCTATCTCCACCTGCCTCAAGACCCACGTACCAAAGATTGGGTGATGGTGAAGTACCCTTCGATCATGCTCTGGAGTGTCGGCCTGTACTTGTACTTCGTCAAATTCTGGGGACCGCGGCACATGAAGGGCCGCGAACCGTACAACCTGCGGAACGCAATTCTGCTCTACAACGCCGTCATGGTAGTCGGCAGCGCGGCGTTCCTGATCAAGATCCTAAGCCTCACGTACATCGGCGGTGGCTACAGCCTCTTCTGCCAGGGGCTCGACTTCTCCACCGCTCCGAAAGCGATAGAACTGCTGAACGTGTACTGGTGGATGCGTCTCCTGCGAATGGCTGACTTCCTGGACACCATCTTCTTCGTGCTGCGCAAGAAGTTTAACCAGGTGTCCACTCTGCACGTGGTCCACCACTCCCTCGTTGTCCTCGACTGCTGGTTCTGGCACCGCATCGGCACCGACGGCCACGTCTCGTTCATCATCTGCCTAAACACGTTTGTGCACGTCGTCATGTACACCTACTACTTCCTCTCCTCTATCGGACCGCACGTGCAGAAATACCTGTGGTGGAAGCGCTACTTGACCCAGCTGCAGATCACGCAGTTCATCGTGGCCATGTTCCACGGCGTCATACCGCTCTTCTACGATTGCGGATACCCGAAGCTGTACGTGTACCTGGCCATACCGCAGGGAGTGCTCTTTCTCTATCTCTTCTTCGAATTCTACTTCAAGGTGTACATCCACAAGTCTGCCAAGGGCTTCCAGACGGTCTGCAAAGCTCCGGGAGCGTTAGAACATCCAGAATCGAAAACGAATAAGGTTCTCTAGGGGAAGAGGGAAATTTTGCGTCCCGTAGTCACTGACTGCTTGATCCCATCAGAAAATGTCAGAAATCTCGCATCAGTGTGAACTGGCATCAATACTTTGTATTTTTTCTGGGGTGATCTATCTCTAGCGCGGCTTACATTAAATAGCATTAGGGTGTCTACAGCTGTGCGCCCCTCTTGTTTTGGTGGAGACTTATGTGCGGAGAGCCATCGAGGGGAGCATGTAACGGCAGCTGATAGGGTGTTCACGATGCAGTGTGTCGATGTGATTTCCAACTGAATTGCCATGAAAGCACGCTTAGAAGTTTGCCTTCAAGTTATTTGTGTCAAATGAAGCCCAAGACTTGTCGTATGGTGATGCCTAACCGCACGCCCCATTTTCTTGTTTAAGTCCAAACCATTGTTTGTTGTCTCGAGTGTGTGATGCGTATTTGTGTGCACGGCTACCACACTGCTGCGCGGTGCCGGGAGCCCATTCCGCCTTGATGCGAAAAAAAACGAAGAAAAATAAATGCTTGAACTGCCTGATTTGTCTTGTGTGAAATGCTAGAAGTGCCTGATTTGTCTTGTGTTGCATTTGTAACCACGACTCAGGAGGATCGCAGAAGGACGCGTTCTTTTTAGAGCCTACCAGTTAGGTCACCGCCGTTTCTTGGCGGTATGACCTAGTTTCAGTTTTTCCTCTTGGGTCATACCATGATACGTCCGTGGCTTTTACAGGGATGGTATACAGCAAGAGAACACAACCAAAACATGCGGCCGGGCCACAAGAGTGCGAGAAGGCTACGTGACTCCACGCTCAGACACGTTGAAGCTTAAAAATCACTCGATTCATCAGAGAGGACAAAAGTCTGCAAAAACTACAAGCTGCTGAATATTCACCCCCTTCTAATCATGTACACGAAGATAAATTGGCGATATAAAAGTAGTTTTTGTATGTTTGTATTGTACGAATAGCAGTACGCCACGACGGAATAAAATATGTAACCTTAAATAGCATTGAGGTCAACCACAAACTGGATAGGTATCCTAAGCAAATACAACATTATTCTTTGAGTGAGATAACATCTTTTCTTTTTGAGCTTTCTACAAGCTACAAAAATTACAATTAAAATAGTATAAATACCCGAGCTTAAGTACAACTGCATGCTTTTAGGAGTCGGTATGTTTGGCTGAAACAAGGGATTGCCGCGTTCATTTTGCGCGCTCACAGCGGGCTCTCGTACTGAGTCGGTGCATTTCGGCAGTTTCCGACAAACTCCAACCTTCCGCGTTCGCCAGGCATAACAGAAGTGGTTTTGCTTTCAGCTCATCAGAAATAAACCTCCTTTAGGACGTGGTCCTGCCCAACTACTTGTGCTATATCAAAATGTGTGCACTTAATCTGCAAACCTTGGCTCTTCCAGACCTCAGTAGAATCGATAGGGTTTGCTTCTTGAACTGATTTTTTTCTTTGGGGGGAGGGGGGGGGGTGAAGGGGAGACGTAGCTTGCTTACGGAAAATTTCAGCTTTGCGAGTGTACTCTTTTGACACGAAACAAGGAAGGCAAGAAGGAAACCTGACCAGGGTTTACTTTCCTTTCCCGGGTTCTTCTGGCAGAAAGTAATCACGGTGCGCTGCCGCTGCATTTTCATTGGGGTTTGTCTTCTAGAGCGTCTAAGTAAGAGCCGGTTTCGGCTGAGCTTTCGGTAGTACACCCTGATTGATTGTAGGGTTTAACGCGCCGACGCACCGCAGGCGATGAGGCGCGCCGTAGGGAGGGCGCCAGATTAATTTTGACCACCTGGGGATCTTTACCGTGCGCCAAAATCTAGTACACACGGGCGTTTTCGCTTGTCGCCTCCATGAGGTAGTACACCCTGTACAATTTTTTGGTCTCGTCACCCAAGCATCGAACACTGCTACACCCTGCACACTGCCGTACTCAGGGGGGGGGGGGGGGGGGGTGGAGAGGGCCGCGCCCTTCCCCCCTCGTATTTTTTGGGACGGGGGATGATTTTCAAGGCTGGCTCAACCGGGAGCCATGTTTTGTTTTTGGGTTTGTTTGTTTTTGCGTTGTTCGTTACTATTTACTAATTTTGTTGGTTTATTATCAATATTATTTGACAATTTTTTATTGTTAATATTTTCCCCATTTTTTATGTGGTCCCGGGGTTTCCCCAAAGCAAAGTCCTGTTTATGCCGCTGACCCTGAAACCATATCGGTGTTAAGAACCGACAGTTTTCTTCCGCTTTAGCTTTACTTCTCCGGTTTCGACACCAAAGTGTTCAGAACCTGGGGACGTGAATTGAACCTCCAAGCGGCAGAAAACTTTTTCTTGGCCCGCCTGCCAGCTTGTGGACCGCCCCTAGCCTGTCTGAGGAGCGTGGCTCCAGTCGCTGACTGCCGAATTCCTTGTCCTCTTCCTGGTATGAGTAGTCCGCGGACTTAGCGATTGCGCAGTTTCGTCCTTTCTCTCGGAACACATTCAATATGATTGCCCTGCTCCACATGAGAGCAATCCGTAGCTCTCCCATATCATGCGCGCGCTTGTTAAGGCGCAAGCCTTATTTGCCCCTTAGAGTTTCAAACTTATATATACTAGAGGGAAATCTGGCGCCACTGTCTAGGGTAGCCGCGCTTCGGCGAGCGTTCTGGCATGTACCGGACAGTCACGTTCCACTTTTCCTTGACATGGCTCATCAATAGGCTGAAAAGTTGGCTCTGGCTGCAAAAAAAGCAAAAGTATTACTGCAGAAGGCTCATCAAATTTGTTTTGTTTTTATAAAATGTAACCTTCAAAAAGAATAATTTGTCAGTGATTATGTAGAAGCATCAGGTACGATGAACAAGAAAAAAATGTTACCCTTTTTTGTTGATTTTGGCTTCGAGACAAAAACGAAGCCATATGGCTAGCTAAGCCAAGTATATAGGCGAGGAACGTCGGTAGCGGCAATGGAGCCGCTCACGGCGGCCCGCGACTGCAGCGACAGATTTTCCTCTACTATATATTTGTATGAAACTGTATGATTTTCCCCAAGAGCGAAAAATGTGGCGATGTGAGCAATGGATGTCTGCGAAATTCCACGAGCGCAAGTCCACATTGGCGCGGGGAACAAGGCTTTCGAACGAAGGACGGAAAGATGAGAAATAAAACCCAAAAAGTAAGAGTAAGTCCTTGGTTGTTCGAGGAGATCCCGCGACTGGTGGCTCAATAGCGCGCCGGGCGACCCAGCGAAGTCTGAACTGTGCTCGTAAGAGATCTGGCGGATCGCGTAACTGGCGCGCGCCAGGCGGAGACGTCAGTTTGGAGCGGTGTTTCAGGATGGAAGGGGCTTGGACGTCGGGTTTACCGGGCGTTTCTGGGCCGGCTAAATGCGGTCTACTGCTTATTTACGCCAGGACGCGTGCAATGTCGGCAGGAGCATTAATGCTTGTGAATTCAAACCACGTAAGCTGATTTAAGTGCACCGAAAAGTTCTTTTTTCCTTCTCGGCAGGCAGCAATGGTGTTTTGCCTTTCACTCGGCTGGGCTCCTAAAGCAAGTGCACCGCTAACGAAAATGTGGTGGATAACAGACTAAGAAAGCTTGTAAACCAACATTCAGTGCTCACGGGCGGGTAATAAAGTAGCCGCCTATCTTTTTCGCGAGCGGGGTTTTCGTAAGTTACGTTTGCGATTACGAGGGAATTAGTGTCTTTCTGGTGGTTTGAGGTTTCAGAAACCGGGTGTATATTATTTAAATATTTGGCCTATGTCCGGCGGTTGGTCGTCCTCTAGCTGGGCTGTATACGCAGTCATATGAAGTACTAATTTTAATCAATAAACGTCTTTAAGGTCATCTAAACAAGATACTGAAAATTTCTCGCCGTTTGTTTACGCCACACTAACACTATTCACCAAACAACATTCTGCGCAGTAGCCCAGGAGGAATTTTGCAGTCATGTCAAGTTTTTTGAGATATCGCACCCCTTTCATGACCAATTTCTTAAAAGGGCTTGAGTTTTCTGCGTAGTTTCGATTCACAGTTAGTCTTCAAGGTGACCTTAGTTGGCGCGGAATAAAAAAACGAAGATAGTTCAAGGAGGTTCTAAAGATGTGAAGTCACCGGGCGTAACTCCATGCTTAAAACATTGGGACGACTAGTTACACAAAAGAACTACTTCTTTTCACCAAGGTATATCGCCAAGTTGGTACTCAGGGTATATCCTTACATAATATTACAGTCAAACCCGGCTATAACGAACCCGGATAGAGCGAATTATGCTATATATCGAACAAAAATATTTCAGTTTCATAAATACATGGAAAACATATTCCTTTAACGAAGTTCACATCCGATATATCAAACTCTGCGCACCTAGAATGGCCGCCGATATGCATGTTCTCAGAGCGGCGATTGAAATGTGGATTGGCCGTGACCACGGAGCAAGAGCCGCGACTGAGACATTGCCCCGCGCACGGTGCGACGTGACGCCCCACATTTTCCATAACTGCTTCCGACGCGCGGGACTCACGATGAAACCCGACCAGTCAGCGAGTCCGTACCAAAACAGCAGCATCGGTGAGCTGTGGGAAGAGCTCACCAGCGTCAATGATGTCGCGAGTGAAAGCCGTCCGACGCTTATAATGAAGCGCTTTCGGCATTCGGTGTGCTCCGCCAATGCTTCTTCGATTTGCGAGGACGCGGACTCGAACTGGTGCAAACAATGTTTCGTGTAGAGAACGCTATGCTAGTTGTAAGCCTACAAAACGAAAGTGAAAACAAAAATCAACGCTTTTTTTTTGCAAAGTAGGCAGTTATGTTGAAATTAGCTTTTAAACTTGCAATAAATGGAATATTTTGGCTATGGTAACGTCTACTTTACTGTGTTCGTTTCTGCATGCGGGAATGGCGGAGTTGGGCAGGAAGGTGGACTCCCGCGGATTGCGAACTCATAACAATGAGCTCGTTATAGGCGGGTTTGGCTATATCAAACTATTGGATATATCGAACTAATCGCGGTGCATATTGCAGTTCGCTATAAACGGGTTTGACTGTACAAACACGGTACAGTAAAAGCTCATTAATTCGAACTTGAAGTGGACCTTAAAATTGTTCGAATTAAGCGGAGTTAGAAATAGCGGGTGGGCGCTACAATGAATGGACATCGCGCCCCACTGCGCGGGCCGAACACAAATAAGCCACCCCTGGCCTCGTTATCGCGAACTAGGCGCTACTACACATTTGTGGCCGGTGATTTCGTAAATAGTATTCATGGAGCTCGAACAGCTATTGATCAGCCAGTAATGCGGAAGCGAAATAAGCTGTCGCAGCACCGTAGCACGCGTGCTACGCTGTTGTTTATCTGATTCATTGTTTTTCATCTCTTGCAAAATTGGTTTGGTATGGATTTGCACCACATTGGAGTCAGTCTGGGCCGTCTTCTTCTGCGTGGAGAGATAGAAACGATGGGAACCCAGGTCGAAGTAACCGTTCTGGATACCGACGCGTTCGAATTATCCGGAGTTTTTCCCCATTTTAGTATACAGTGTTGTGCCGGGACCAGGGCGTCAGTTCGAATTAACTGTACGTTCGAATTAGCCGAGTTCCAATTAGCGAGCTTTTACGGCAGTAATTTCGTTCACTTTAGCCTAACTGTGTGGGTTTCCTCCGAGAGCCACACTTTGAGGATATTGTTCAAACATAGATGATCTAGCAGCGTCGCTAAAGATACCATTTGTAGCAGCATCCGCAACACCACCATCCTCCTCTGCAGACTATTGTGCTGTCTGATTGGTGAAGAAAAGAACGCAGTTGGCTCCCAGGCTCGAACGCAGCACTGTGTTTGAGTCTTCTTTCTCCGCGGCCGTGGCCCGTCGGCCATGGCCGCCGTGCAACATTAGTAAGCTACGCCGGCCCGCTACAGCGGGCCCTGCCTTCAATGTAATTTCTATTGAGTTTGTCCATGCAACAAGCGTTGTCTGGAAAAGCCGATGCACATCAATATTGAAGGAAAGTTTTCCGATAATGTATGCATTCCCGCACGTTATTCAGAGATCGGTGGGAGAACTTGGTGCAGTAAGCAGTAAGGCCAACACGGAGTGTAATAGCATATCGTATGGTCTGTGCACCATACCGTCAAGCCCAGAAGTTTTGGCCACTACTGCACTTCAAGTACAACGTGATGGAGTGCTTCAAGTAAAAAAAACAGTGCATAGGGTAACTAAGGAATAACATCCGTGATTAGACAGGCCCTGCTATACTCAACGACATACCCAGGGGCCTACGATTATTCCACAAAGCCATAAGTAGATTCGCTATCAAAAAGGGTGCCACAGATAGGTCTGGCTACACTAATTCATGAAAAGGATAAACACGGTGCGGCAGAGCACACCCCCGCTAGCCCCAATACCGTGTCCGCTCTACACAATAAGTTGACCTGAACGCCATCATGATCAACGTCCATGAGTACTACTCGGACCCGACACACAAAGCCAACCGTACCCTCGTGATGACATTTATGCGCGAAGGCTTGATTAAAAACTTTACCATCCCATCCTAACTGAAGTTTAGAGAAGCGCGAAAGCTTCATCCAGTCAAAGAAAAGTGCGCGCAATCGATCGTCAAACCTCCAAAGACCCAAATCGCAAACCAAGAACGAAGCGATGCGACGATTTTTCGCTCACTAAGTTATAACGCATCTACAAACGATCTATATGTACGCCGACACGTGGTTTATGAGATAAAGGTATACTACTGCATCCCTCCTTCATGATCGAAGCGCGTACTTTCTTGCCTAGAACAGTTCCTTTTCGCGATTTTCAAGTAACCGTTTTTACATAATGGAAGCCCGGTTTCACGCACGCGCCGTGTGTCCAGAGATCTTATCAGAGCTTTTCGGTCGACCAACCGGTCTGTGGAGAAAGGCATCAGTTTTTTTACAGAACGCCGTCGGTCCCTTTAAGAGCTTTCGCTTTCAAATGACGTGAACGAGGTCCAGATGCCGGGCGGACATTCTGATCAAGCCCCCCTACACGGCAGAAGCACTCAGTGGAAACGATCGCACAAACTCGAGCAGCCCTTTCCCCCTGACGCTTGGCGACAAGCTCCTCCTGCTTTTTATGGTATGGAATAGAAGCTTCGGCCTTACTTTGATTAGGGTTAATATTTTTTTTCTTAAAGTTCGGTTAGTTTCATTTTCATGCGTCACGGTAACACTGTCGCAAGTAGCGTGCGCAGCTTTCATGAAACTGTATTATTACCTTTGATGATGCCACGGCAAAACACGCCGCATCTGACGTGCATGTAAGATAGATGTGGCTGGGAGCCAGTTCCCTCCTTTAATTGGCATCATATAAGTAATTTTGATGACAATGGGGTGCAGCTTCTCTTCTACGATAATAAAAGCGAGCCTTCACCGGGTTAAAGTCAAGGTCCGGTTGCAGAAGTTTCTGGATGGCAGGCTCTTCTAGGAGGTGGTTTCATTATTTCGTTGTAATGCCTGGCGAAGTATCACATTCGACATTTATCACCCTTATGCCCACAATTACACGCAAATAGAACTGAGTTAATTACGCCTAATTAGAAGGCATAAAACATGTGTCCATCGTTGTTTAGCTGCGTTCATAGGTCCATGCTCGGTGCTACACTAGAAATGTTATCACTATATAACTTGCAGCGGGTGTAGCCTTATCATCCCATAGTGTCCCCCATCGCCACAACGGCCAGTGTTCTTCCTTCAGCGGCTGCGCATGATTTCGGCATGCTTACGACATACGCGCTGAGAGCATATACGGCGCCAAATCTGGGGTACGCTACCATCGCTCTCATCTTCATCCGGTCTGCGGGCTTGACAAACTTGGGCGCCGATACGCATAGAGTTCCTGTATATAGCTCCTCTAGGGGAGCAGAGTTGCACGTCCATCCGCCATCTTGAGTTCCAGGTCGTGCGGGAAAGCCACACGTTCCGCTTGTAGGAGCTGACGCCGGCCGCCGCGCCAGCGGCAGCGGCGAGGAGGAGTGGTGAGGAGAGGCGCGGGCAAAAGCCGTCGCACCATAGTCGGCTGCTTATCAGCTGAGCGGCCGCCGGTGCCGGCGCCTCCGCAACAGCCAATGCTCACTTGAGCAGAACTTACTGAATACGGAGTCCTGTGCGCATCACTGAAAGCGGGCTTTCCTGTCGAACTGAAACCCGCGGCATGTGGCTATCAGGCGCGCAACTCTTCCGCTACGCGATACCAGAGTCCTTCAAGCATTGAAGGA